>NC_092876.1:121381595-121571595 GCF_028372415.1 Notamacropus eugenii
CCTCCTTTATGAGGGTCACACACACATTTTTGCTTTATACTTTTCTCTTGCCTGGTACGATGATTAAAGAACCATCAAAGAAGCTTAGTGTTTTTCTTTCCAGGAATCCTGTCATTTTGGCACCTAAGTGGTAGACACATTTTTGGAGGAAGGCCTTTAATGAGAGTTTTTATTCGACTCAATGAAATGTTTATTCATAGTTATCAAACAATACGTCTGTGTCCTCTTTATCTTTCAATCTATTGTTACATGGTAAAGATGTGAGCTACCATAAACCGTTAGACAAAGCTTGAGTCCTGTCAGACTGAAAAGGCACTGAGAAGACACCCAACAAATCAACAGTGGAACTTTAGTAAAGGAAAGTTAACATTTAAAGGTAACCTGATATAATAATAGTTATTATAAGTATCATTCTTGTTATTGTTTATGACATACATATGAATAGTACCATGAAGAGGAAATTACAGGCTTGTAGAGACTTTCATAGTCATATCAGTGCTAATTCTGAAAATTAATTAGTTTGGGATACCAGTTTCTTTCTATATATTTTCCATGAATAAGGGTAGGTGAAGTGTGAAGGATACTTTATTTCAATACACACACTTGTGTTAAGACTTAGAGCCATAAATGGTGTGCATTAGCATGCATGAAGGTAAATACATAAAATTTCTTGTCCTGAAAACTCATTATGAAGCATCACTGGCTCACCTGAGACCATCCATTCCCATCCTAGCAGCTTGAGCTGGGGCAGGTTGCCAACAAGTTGCCACTTCATTGAAGACAAATGGCTTTGTCTTTCTAGGGAGTGGCCCACAGGCCAAGACAGAGGCACACAAGGGGCTTCCTCTGCCAGCTATTTGCTGAACTGAAACAACTTAGCTACCTTGTCAAGCTTTGGAATTGTTTGATTTCCTGCAGGAAATATTTGCCTTTGAAATTTCCATTGGGAAAATTGCTCCTTCACCTCTGCTATGAGAATGAGCTTAACACTGTCTGAAGATGAGAGTCATTCCCTGTGGGTGAAAGAGAGTATCTAATGAGCTTAGGTACAAATCAGAAAAACAGCAGGGAAGGCATGAAGTGATAGCAGGTTTTTTTTTTGAGGGGGACTTCCATTTCATAAAAGTCAAATTTCAGTTATACATGAGTGAATTGTCCATTTACACTTATTTTTGTTGTTGTTATCTAAGTAAGACATGGCATATTTCTGAAAATAAAGCATGAGGGGGGAAATCTAGCCTCATTATCCTTAGAGAGATGAAGGTTTATGAATAATCATGAGTCAGTAATGTAAATCTCAAAAAAAGGAGTATAGTTTATCTGGTAAGGTGAACAGTAACTTGGAAGATATAGTAAAATATGGCCAGGGCTAGAGTGTGAGTGAACAGTAATTGTACCACACACTGGCCTTAAATCCAACCTGTCATTGTTAGGACATTAATGAACAATCAGGAAGCGTAGTTCGGCTTTCAGTTTGTTTTCCTGGAGTCTTATGGCATCAATGGAGAGGCTGGATACTTAGTTCTAGTTTGGATGACCAGGGACTTTATCTTAGGTTGGTGAGAACTACAGAGTATTAATACCTGCATTCTAAAAATATTAACATATTAATAATAAATGTAAAAACAATTTATTTTTATCAGTTACTTAGAAAGAAAGGGAGGTGGAAAGGAAGCTATTGGATTGAATGCACACCAGCAAGCTATACCTCTGGTAGGTACCTCCTTTGCCTGGCTATGTCCTACTGACAGCTTACCAAATCATGGACTCTCCAAAGGTCTCTGTCACTCTTTTCACCTGTCAACTCCTACCCCCCAGCCATACACAGGTTAATGTTTTGAGCCTCTCCTCACAGGTGGACCTTTAATCTGAAACAAACAAACAAAAAAATTTCTCCTCAGAATTCCTCTTCCCAACTTAATTTGTCTTTTAAAAAAAAATTCTTATTTATTTATTTTTAGTTTTCAACATTCATTTCCACAAGATTTTGAGTTCCAAATTTTCTCTCCATCTCTCTTCTCCCCCCACCCCAAGACATCATGCATTCTGATTACCCCTTCTCACAATCTGCCCTCCCTTATGTCAACCCCCTTCTCTTATCCCCATCCTCTCTATTATCTTGGAGGACAAGATAGATTTCTATACCCCATTACTTGAATATCTTATTTCCCAGTTGCACGTTAAAAACAATTTTTAATATTCATTTTTAAAACTTTGGCTTCTGACTGAGTTGAGTTCCATTCCTCCCTCCCCATCCATCCCCACTGAGAAGGGAAGCAATTCAATATAGGTTATACATGTGTAGTTATGCAAAAGACTTCCATAAAAGTCATGTTGTAGAAGACTAATTATATTTCACTCCATCCTGCCCTGTCCCCTATTTAGTTTATTTTCTCTTTTCACCCTATCCCTCCTCAAAAGTATTTACTTCTATTTACACCTTCCTTCCATTTGCCCTCCCTTCGATCTTCTCCCCACCCACCTTATTCCCTTCTTCTCTACTTTCCTGGAGTGTAAGATAGAGTTTCACAGCAAAATGAGGATACATGTTATTCCCTCCTTAAGTCAAATGCGATGAGAATAAGGTTCACTTTTTCCCTCTCACCTTCCCTCTCTTCCCTTCCATTGAAAAAGATTTTTCTTGCCTTTTTTATGTGAGAATTTGCCCCATTCTGTTTTTCCCTTTCTACTCCTAATATATTCCTCTCCCATCCCTTAGTTTTATTTTCTTTTAGATATCATCCCTTCCTATTCAACTCATCCTGTGCCCTCTGTCTATATGTATATAATCCCTCCAACTACCCTAGTACTGAGAAAAGTCTCAAGAGTTATAAATATTATCTTTCCATGGAGGAATGGAAACAGTTCAACCTTAGTAAGTCCCTTATGATTTCTCTTTCCTGTTTACCTTTTCATGTTTCTCTTGATTCTTGTGTTTGAAAATCAAATTTTCTATTCAGGTCTGGCCTTTTCATCAAGAATGCTTGAAAGGCCTGTATTTCACTGAATGATCTTTTTTTCCTCTAAAGTGTTATACTCAGTTTTGCTGAGTAGATAATTCTTGGTTTTAATGCTAGCTCCACTGACTTCTGGAATATCATATTCCAAGCCCTTTGATCCCTTAATGTAGAAGCTGCTAGATCTTGTGTTTTCCTGATTATATTTCTACAATACTTGAATTATTTCTTTCTGGCTGCTTGCAATATTTCTTCCTTGATCTGGGAGCTCTGGAATTTGACTACAATATTTCTAGGAACTTTCTTTTCGTAACCTCATTCAGGAGGCAATCGGTGAATTTTTTCAATATTTATTTTACCCTCTGGTTCTAGAATATCAGGGCAATTTTCCTTTATAATTTTCTGGAAGATGACATCTAGGTTCTTTTTTTGATCATGGCTTTCAAGTAGTCCCATAATCTTTCACTTGTCACTCCTGGATCTATTTTCCAGGTCAGTTATTTTTCCAATGAGATATTTTACATTGTCTTCTATTTATTCATTCTTTTTTTTTTATAATTTCTTGATTTTTCATAAAGTCATTAGCTCCCATCTGCTCCATTCTAATCTTTAAGGAATTATTTTCTTCAGTGAGCTTTTGGAACTCCTTTTCCATCTGGAAAGCCACTAAACTTTTTTGACAACCCAGATGTTGATGCTTCCCTCTGTGGTAAAGATTTATGTATATTAGTAGTCAAGCAGTTTGAAAGTGCTGTCTGCTGATTTTTTTTGATTTCTCTGAAATTTTGACTTTGATTTTCTTTGGTACCTGTGCTTGATTAAAGTGATGGTTAACCTCTCAAAAGTCGCTTTTCTTTTATGAATGCAGATCTAAGAACCTGTTATAGACCCTTCTGTATATGTTGGGATACTTATTGTTACACAAGAGTTGCATGTGAGGTGCCTCAACAGCTAATTACCCCACAACCTTACACTATGTCTTAAGCATCAGCAGTGATCAGCACATTTTTATTTAATGTGTATGTGCTATATTTAGAGATGTTCTTGAGATTATTGCTTGACATAATCATTCAGGAGCACTTTTATTGAACAGAAACTCTTCTTGAGGGCTTACAAGCAGACTATTAAAGTACACACTCCAGGGAATCACTATAGGTACAATTCCTTATTTGAATTTACATCTGTGGGAAGAGGGTGAGAAAGGTACAGGGAGAAAGAGCATGACTAGAATTCAAAAGAAATGACTCCTTGTCCTAGCTCATCTACTTATTAAATAAGTGACTTTGAGGCATTTAACATCACTGGGATTCAGTTTCTTGATCTTCATTGCAGAGTTGCATTAAAGGATCTCTAAGACCCCTATCTTGTCTAGTATCTTGTGTTCTAACACAATGTCTACCTTTAAGATTCTCTGTTCAGAGCATTATCTTTTTGTGTTCTAACGTTCCTACTACCTCTAGTAATATATCTCTGTCCTATCTACCTAGGACTGTGGGGAGAATCAAACTAGGCCAATTCACATGAAAATACTTTGGACAAACTGGAAAGCATCATCTATAAGTAACTTTTTATACTTCATGCAGAAAATAAAATTACAAGCTCATCAAACTTACTATTGGTTTGTTTATTTTTCAAATCACCCTTGAATCTGTATACTCCACTCAGAACATATTATGTAATATGATCTGCAATTTGTTTCCTGGTGTACAGCCATTAATTATTTGAATGGTGTCATTTCACCTCCTTTTCTCCTTGAATTTCTTCCTTCCTTTCTGTCATCATCATGTCCTTTCCAGTTCCAATTCTTATTTCCTTCCTCTCTAGTTCTTTCTCTTCCTTCCCAGTTCTTTCTCTCTTCCTTACTGTCTTTTCCTTCCTTTCTTCCTATCTTTTCCTTCCTTCCTTCCTTCCTTCCTTCTTCCTTTCCTTCTTCCCTCTGCCCCTTCTTTTATGTAGTTAAACCCCCCTCATTTTGCAACTAAGAAAATTAAACCCCAAATGTGGAAGCAACATATCCAAGGTAACACAGCTAATAAATAAATGACAAATTGAACCTAAGTCCTCTGACTGCAAACCCAGTGCTCATTTTTCCATATTTCTCTGGAGAAACTAAGTAGTGGGTTAATTTCTTCTTCATTTAAAATACCCTCTCTTTTTAGAGAAAAAAAAAATCTCCCTATGAAATCACCTCCTCAATTATCTTAACATTTATTGCATATACCTTGGTTGAGATAAATATATTTTTGAAAAATTTAAAAGAAAAGAAAATACTCTGCATTCCACATTATTTGACAAGCATTCACATTCTTTGAAGAAACTACCCATTATGTCCCTGGTGGTATTATTGTGAGTAGCAGCAGGTGAGAGAGAGCATTGCAGCTTGGCATTTCTGATTCATGAGTGTTATTGCCTGCTTGAAAGAACTTGCTATTAGCTTCCAATGGAAACCAATTAGATTCAAATTCCATAATCATCCAACAGGTTGTGAAAAGAGGGCAAAAGGGGAGGAAGGACCTGTAACAATATCAGGAATAGCATGCTTCTTGCCATTAGTCACTGGTCAAGGACAGTAGAAATCCTCAATCATAATGATCTTTAATGCCAAGTAATTGTATTTTTTGAGTAGAGCTTGACTGTTTTGAGTTCCCCTAAGAACCTGAGCTCTGTAATACTACCTAAGAATTCAAGAAGCACAGATTCTAGACCTTTTAGCCTTTTTCATAAACTGTGACACCCAATTTTAGATGGAGTTTGGAGCATGATTTCTATGCAATTAACAATTTTCTTTTGGGAAGTTAGCATATTTGCTTCAGAAAGACTCTTGGGGCTTCAGAAAAGAGAACCCAGAGGATTTCATTAGTGCCCTAACATCCCCTCTTATCCCTTTTGTTTTCTGAGATGCTTGAAAAGTGTTCCTTACACTTGCTAAAATCATCACTCCCAAGTGAAAATTGTCCTTCAGTTTTATCCCAGTGCAGATAAAATGCTGTTCTTTGCTCCAATTTGACAATCCTTATGCCTAGGAAGTTGAAGAGGGAGGAGTGGATGCTTCTGTTCCTTCTAAAAAAAAAATAGAGAAGAATTGCAGTGAGATGAAAAGAGGGCTAGAATTGGAGTCAGGAAATATCTGGGTTGGAATCATGTCTCTGACATTAACTGGCCAACATCAGGCCATTTTCTTCTCTAGGTCTCAGTTTAGCAGTCCATCAAAAGATTACCCCTAGAATACATTACCTCTAATGTTCCTTCAAACAACAATTCTATTTTCAGAAAACTAGGGAAATTTAATAGGAAAAAAATTTGAGATGGGAAAAAGTATCTAGATAAATTGTATACCTCTACCCCCATGTGTATACATATGTATGTGTGTATGTGTGTGTGTATACTGAATCGTGTATAAATTATAGGTATAATTGTGTATATAAATATACATTGCATGTCTTATATATGTATATATATTATAGAGAACTTCAGGTTTGGAATTTTCAAACCTAGATTTAAGCTCCAGTTCTGCCATTTATTTAGACGTAGAAGTTTAATATAGAAAGAGCAACATATTTAAAATGAGGTCACTAGACTTCAGATTTAGTTCTGCCCTTTAGTAGCCATGACCCCCTGAGCAAGTCCTTCATCTTCTCTTGCCTGCGGGATATTAATGTATGAATGTATAATTAATGGTAGTTAGTTAACTAGCTCACAGGGTTTAATTGAGTATAAAAATGAAATAATATATGTAAGCCACTCCGCAAATATTATGGCTATTATTAGCTCGTAGTAGCTAAGAAAGTTAAGTAATAAATGGAAGTAAACCATTGCTCGTTTGTTTGGATGAGAAGTTGTACAGGGAGAAGAATACTGGGCTTTGAGGCAAGAGACCTATGTTCAAAACCCAGCTTTAATACATTGATAAATATTACAATAGAAAGTGCACTTGACTTTGAATAAGGAAATCTAGTTTCAAATGTTGGTTCAGTTTTTGTAGCTGCATGTTTGCTGGACGAAGCACTTAAACTCTCTTTAACTCAGTTTCTTTATCTGCAAAATGGAATTTTAAAAAAGCATGACTCGTCACAGAATTTTGAGGAAAATAAACTTTGATGTCTTAATGAATCATCAAGAGCTATTATTATTTTTACTAGTGTAATTTTAGGCAAAAAATCATGGCTGATAGAGTTAACTAAGCTCGTTTCTAAAATAAGGGGAGCTGGAAACAAGGTTGTGATGATCACTTGATTGTCATGTTTTGGGAAATAATTGAAGCTCAGTTTGGACTACTTGCCACCTTAGATCCCTTTAAATTTAGAAAGTCTATGGGGTTATTTTTATGATCTCCATAAGGACTTTTCTAGAATTCATTCAGGGACTGTTTCTGAAAGTTACTTAATCAATAAATATAAATAATGTACATGGTAAACACGTTGTATGTATGTATGTGTGTGTGTGTGAGTGTGTGTATGTATGAGAGAGACAGATAGATTAGTAATTTATTAAGCAATATATAAAGACATGAGAAATACATTAACCTTTCCTTTCAATTGTTAACGTGTAAATAAAAATGAACATTTCCATGATATTTTAAAGTTTATTAAGTATTTCTCCATAATAACTCTATGTATGATGACCAATAATGATTTTTACTTTGGATTTGAAGAGAAGGAAACTAACTCAGAGAAGGAAAATGTCCTATCTTGTCTCCCAGACTAGGAAACTTTAAAGATAGGATTGGAACCCAACACTCCATACTCCAGGTACAGTGTTTATTTCACTCTGCCTTATTGTCTCTGTATCCTCAGACCCCCTAAAGTGGAGTGGGGAGGCAATCCTGCCTAAAACTGAAGCTCAGAGGGCATAATTTATACTCTCCATTCTTCAAAATAGATTTGGCTTTCACCCATGGATGCCTATAAAAATCAGTGTCTCAGAGATTGGATTATAGAGAGAAGCACCTTGTAAATTCTAGTTGATTTGGGTCATATAGGTTTAAGCTGCACATTTTTATCACCTAACTTTTACAAGAATTTATGTCTCTTCATTTGGGGCATGTTCAGATTTCTGAGACACAAGGCTGCCTTTTCTACCATAATGTTTAATTTTATGTTTAGTGTAAATTGCACTTTTACTGAAGCGATTCATATCTATTGATTGAGTGTGTGATTAAGTGTACAGGGCTTCCATTTGAAGTTGGATCATAGGTTTGGTCTTCTCAGAGAAAAAGGAAAACGATTTCCTTCCAACCTAGCTCTTTTAGCAAGATAGCAAGTCCTGTATATGTAAAATGATGGAATTGAAGACAAGTGGAAGGTGATGGGAAAGTTGTTGGGGCAGGTGCTCTTCCCTCTAATCATCCCAAATGAGGAACAATCACATTGCTCAAACCACATCTACCAATTTGTTTTGTAGTACCATCTAGTAGCACTAGTAGAGTATAGGGAGTATAAGTGAGGGATTTATAAGTGAGCACTAGCTACTGTCATCGAATTTAATTCAACAGTCCTGGATCAATCAAAAACAGTGTACAAAACTGATTAAATTTTAATTGATTTTAATGTATCTAGGAACTCATCTATGTGATTATTTCCTTCATTTGTGCAACCCATGCATGAATTATCATCCTATGCACTTTTTTATTGATCTTTTCCCATAAATCTTTGTCTTTTGAGATAATGGGAGAGGACTTAATTAACTGTATGGGAGATGACTAGGACATAGGAACAATGCTCACTCAGCTTACCATCTTTATAGGGCAGGACTTCTTAAACTTTTTCCTTTGAGACTCCTTTTTACATTTCTGTGTTCCTTGGCTTGGCATATCCTGAGGGCATGCGCAGTGCAAAATGCCTGCTCTTTGTTTTCAGAACCAAGGCTGCAATGAAACTGCTTGATGCAACATGGGAAAGTGCTTCCAGAAACACCTCAGATTCATCCATGTTTGATTTTGAATTAATATCTGGTCATTCCACGTTCAGAAACCTTTTACTGTTGCCAATTTTTCCTTGACCCCATATGGGGTCGAGAGCCACAGTTTAAGAAGCACTAGTATAGGAGATAAGGTAGGGTAAAAACAACTCTGAACATGATATAGAATATGGTACATGTCTAAAAAAGACAGGACCACTTGTACAGAGAGGCCAAGTGAGAGGAATAAATGACTTCTTGATGGGGTAGAAAGGGAAGAAATAAAGCACACATCGCGAATATGAGGAATGGATGCTATAAGTATTACATGACTGGGGTGCAGTGGATAGAGAGATCCTGGGACCTAGAGTCAGAAAGACTTGAGTTTACATCTAACCACAGGGATCATTTGCCAAAGGACACTGGGAAAGTCACTAAGACACTGCCTGCATCCATTTCTTTCCTTATTTGTAAAGTTGTGATAATAATAGTACCTACCTCCCACTGTTTTTATGCCGATCAAATGAAATAATAGGTGTAGAGTTTTGCAAATCTTAATGCACTATATAAATACTGGCACTTGTTATTACTATAAGAGATTGAGTGGCCACAGAGTCATGGTAATAGCAAGATTTACAACAACGATAATTAACATTTATATAGAGTCTATTTCATTTATTCCTCATTTGTTCCTCACAACAATACCAAGAAGCAGGTGCTATTAATAGCCCTGTTTTACAGTTGAGGAACCTGAGATTAAGCAGCTTATCTAAGGTTACACAGATAGTATCAAAAGTTGAATTTGAACTCAGATTTCCTGACCAAAGATCTGTCACCCTATCTACTGTATCATATAGCTGCCTAGGATTTGAGTTTTGTCTCTGACGTACACTTGATCAAAATATGCTCTGGGCCTTCTGGATGTCCTGAAATCTTGTCGGGAGGTCTATGAGGTTGAAAATATTGTCATAATAATACTAAGATATTTTTATTTCTAATATGGTACATGTCAAAAGATATAATCTCTATAAACAAAAACTCTTTGGAGTCCTCACTAATTTATTATTGTAAAAAGAGGTCTTGAGGAGAAAAAGTTTGAGAACCTTTGTACTTGACACATGATGATAGATAAAGAAATGAACTTCCCATTACCTCTGACAACTTTCTTATCTGCCTTGATAGACTGAGTTTTCATACTAGGGTGAAGTCATAGATCTAGACATACCCTTGCCTACCAAAGCATACTGTGCAAGAAATGCTCCTAATATCATTTTTTCCAATTCTTCAAGGCTTCATGATCTCAGTCATAGGGGTAGTCTCTCCACTGACATAGTTCTAGTAGCTGATAAGCCTAATAATTGAAGATTAGCTTAATTGATTGCCATAACACATTTTCAAGACATTTTATTAGACAAAAACCAACTAATATTAGTATTTTCTTTGATGTATTACCAATATCTCTTACTTCATATGATGAATACATCCCCCCTCAATCATTTATGGATCAGAAAGCATCACAAGGACATTAATCTTTCTAGATTATTAATTCTTTGTGGGCTGGGACACTCCTTTGTTTTATTTTTGTATTACTAGTACCTAGAAAAATTCCTGAAACATAAGTACTTAACAAAAAAGAATGTTAAGGACTGCTATATAAATCTTTGTTTGGGAAATGCATTTCCTATCTTAACTCACTGGAGCCTTATTCTTCTCTCATCCCTCTGAGGCATGAGTATTACAGGTATTGTTATACCCATTTGACAGAGGAGAAACTGAGGGTCCAAGAGGTTAAGTGACTTTCCTGTTGTCATTCAGCTAGTGAATGGCAAGGATACGCTATGAACTAAGGTTTACCTTAAAGGAAACTATGTAACAGCTACATGGCACAATAGATAGAGTGTTGTCTCCTGAGTCAGGAAGACCTGAGTTCAAAGTTGATTGAAGACACTTACTGTGTAACCATTGTCAAGTTCCTTAACCACTGCCTGCCTCAGTCTCCTCATTTGTAAAAAGAGACCTATAATAGCGCCTACATCCCAGAGGTGTTGTGAGGATCAAATGAGATATTTGTAAAGAGCTTGGCACAAGTAATTGCTTACTACATCCTTGTTTCTTTCTTGACTACAAGTCCAGCACTCTACTGTAGAACTTGATGGAAGTGAGAGAAGGAAAGTAATCATACACACACACACACACACACACACACACACACACACGCCTATGTATATAAGTTTTGTATATATACATATCTATGCATGTATACATATACATACCTACACATGTATACATATACACACAAACATGTGGTTGTATGTATAAAGAAATATGGCTGCCACCATTTTGTAAAGTGATTTTCAAATTAGATGTCTTCTAGGGATCTTAAACTCAGTATGTCCAAAACAGTAATCATAATCATCTTCCTCCTAAAAATACCTTCTCTTCTGAAATTTTCTTGTCCTGCCAAGAGTACCACCAACCCTTTTCACAGATACCAAAGTTTATAGTCCTGGTATGGTCACTGACTTTCCCCTTTTACTCAACTTACATGTCTAGTCATTTGCCAAATCTTATCATTTCTCCCAACGCAATAATGTTTACATGTCCCCTTCTCTTCATTCTCATTCTCAGCAAACCAGTTGAAGGCATCATCAAGTCTTGCCTGAATTAATGCCTTCTAATCATGCTCCCTCCCTCATGTCTCTCCCTACTCCAATTCATCTTCTATAAAATCATAGAAGCTATCTTCCTAAACTAGCAATCTAACCATTTCATCTCAGTTTTTCCTATTACCTCTAAGATCGAAAATAAGATCCTATGTCATTTAAAACCCGGTTCCTTCCTATCTTTTCTAGGTTTCTTCCACTTTTTGTTCACAGATTCTATAATCCAGCACACGGTTCTCCTTGCTATTCCTTAAACATGACACCTCTTGTCTCCTCTCTGCCTTTGTATTACCAGTTCCCCACAGAATGCTCTCCTTTGTCTCCCCTAAGTACTAGAATCCTTGGATTCCTTTGAGACAACACAAATACAACCTTCTATAAGAGGCCCTTCCCAATCTACTCAGAAGCAAGAGTTTTCCCTAACTGTGGGATACATGTACTTATTTACTTACCTTCTTTATCTCCTAAGTAGAATGTTCATACCTTGAGGATAGGAAATATTTTCCCTTTCTTTACATCTCCAGAAGTTAGCCTGGCACATAGCACGCACTCAATAAATGTTTGTTGCTTTATTGATGGATTGAATAATCGGTCTCTAACACGTTTGCTTGATGGTATCTGGGTTTTCTGAAATCAGATTGATTTAAATGGGGGCGTCTATTTATACACACATTTCTCCCTGGGATGTGAAGCATCAGTACTAGACAGTACGAGGGTATGAAATAGGTTCCAACTACAATATTTACATTGCTATATTTGACATAATTAAATTCATAATTAATAAATATAAATAATATAATTTAACATGGATTTAATCCTTGGCAGCAATTGTCTCCTCTGTCTTTTCTTATTTTACTTCCATCTCCTTAGAATTCTCTGTTTTCCTTCTCTATAATAACTTGCCCTGAGGAAATCATATATCCATCATTTATACTTTCGGGTAAATAGAGAGTCAATATACTGTAGTGACAGGAGCCTGGGGCTTTCCAAAAAACCTGGCTTTAAGACTTACGATCACAATCTCCTCCGTCTAGAGCTGAGATGAGCTGAGAGGTCATCTAGTCTAACACCTTTTATATTTTCATATATACAAATGAAGATTCAGGAAAGTAAATTACTTGCTTAAGGTCACATAGGTGTTTGTGGCAGATCTGATACCCAAACCTAAATCTGACTCTTTATTCTGCAAGACAGGGGGTGGGCAGAATTTGAACCCAGGTCCTCTGAATCTAAATATAACACTTTTTGTATGTCATCATGAATCTGTGATTCTCCTGATTGTGAATAACTCACAGCCTTTTTCTTCATCCAAGTAAAGCTTCCTTGTGGCTGTGCCTGCCCCAAGTCTGTTACCACTTCAGTCCACCCACTACTCAGCTATCAAAGTGATCTTCCTAAAACACAGGTCTGGTCATGTTCACCCATGCCTCTCTCCCTACTTTGATCCCTAACTTAAACAAAAACAAAAGGAAAGAAAACAAAAACTGCAGTATCTCTCTATTGCCTCTAGAATCAAAAACAAATCTCTCATAAGCAGACTGCTTCCCCTTTTCAGGATTCTTATACTTCATTCCCCTTCATGTCCTCTGGTTCTAGTGACACTAGAAATGATCTTCTTTGTTGATGTTCCTCCACAAAACACTCTTCCTTAAACCATTCATTTCCACTTCATGTCCTTCATGCCTAGAATTATCTTCTTCTTCTTTATCTCTACCCCTTGACTTTCCTGGCTTCCTTCAAGTCTAACTTAAAATTTTACATCCTTCAAGAAAACTTTCCCAGTCCCATTTAATGCAAGTACCTTCCTTCTGAGATGATCTCCCATCCATTCAGTATATATCATATTTATATATAGTTGTTTGCATCTTGTTTCCCATATTAGATTGTGAGCTCCTTGAGAGCAAAGATTTTTTTTTAACTTTCTTTAGCTTAGGGGTCAATGCTGTCTGTATATTATTAAGTTCTTCCTGACTGAAAGGGTGAAAAAAATAATCCATTTGAAAACAAATGGCTATTAGAAAGGAGGATCGAATGAGATAATGGCATATAAAGTACTCCACAATATGAGCTACCATTATCACCTATCTTCAAGAATGATATAAAGAAAAAAAAATAAGAACAATTATCATCTAAATTATTTAATATTGAAATCAACAGAGAGACCAAATGCTCCACAATCCCCCTGGCTGACTAATTTTAAAGAGTCCTAAATCACTCTAGACCTAAATAAACATTGGACAAGTAGGGTGGAGAATTACCCCTTTACAAAATTAACTCACCAAAACTAGCCAAAGTTGGTTATTGACTTGATGGGACCCTGCTAACCGTTCATATTGCATTATTCCATACTTAAGATGAGTTTCATATAGACCTGAAAGAATGTAACTCAGAGTTCACATTCTAAAATTTAAAAATCTGTTAGAAACATACCTTTCTGATGGAGAGATCCATTTTTGATTGACTAATAATTGAGGCCAATTGAATCTGATCTGAAATGTGTATAAATTTCAATAATACATCCTCAGCTGTCCCTATCCCTGGACTGTACTTACTGCTTAGAAAAAACAAACAGCATGGATTATTTAGAAACATATAAAAAGTCTTTACAAAGTAATTTATACTCTGTATATTGGAGGAAATAGGACCTTGAAGGCAGATTTAATCACATCTTTGTATTGGTATTTTAGGAAAATTTGTAGTAGTAATATTCTTTGGCACATAAAGCCCACTGCTGAACTAATCTGAAGTTTAAATCAAAAATGCCAGCTTTGGTGGAGCCTAGGTTTTCTAATGATTCACTTTTCCTGATATGTGGCAGAGTAGCAGCATCTGTTCCCTTAAGTAACTTGTTTAACTTTTTATGAGAAGCCTGAAGGCAAAGTAGTGAAATGGAGAGCATGGTACCTAATTCAGTTTTCTTGGATAGAGAGTTACAGGCATTTTAGGAAGGAGATAATTCTCCATTTGCTATTCCCACATACATTTACTATAGTCTCAGCACCTGTGCAAAGAGTTGTACTGAGAAAAGCAACAGGTATAGGCTATCAGACTTAGGTGGGGTGGTGAGAAAAGCTCTGATCCAAGAATCAGGAAACTTTGGTTCAAACTTGGCTACTTCATTGACTGTTACTTCTGTTTCTGAGACATTTCCTCATCCGTGAAGCTTCACAGATTCCTAGAATAGAAAGAAACCACAGAGGTCAATGATACCAAGATTTACCTGAACTGCAAAGCCTTCATTAGCATCTTTGACAGGTAACCATCTAGCTTTCACAAGAAGAACTCCAGTGATGGTGAAACCACAATGTTATGAGACAGTATGTTTCATTTGGCACAATCTCTAATGGTGAGGAAGTTTGTGTGTTTTTCCTTGTATAAGAGGAAAATTTTCTCTCTTACCATCACTTTTTTTAGCCTATTTCTGTACTTTGGAGTCAAACAAAATTAACATGCTTAGAACAGCACCTGAAGAAATAGTAAAATGCTTGATAAATCCTGGTTGACTTGGAGATTCTGAACACAATGATTCATTCAGTATTGAAGCAATCCCTATTTGTTGGGAATCAGCAATGGAAAGGGAGGAGAAAACTTAGAAGTTCATCAGTGATTTTCTCAGGACCCAAAAAAGGGAGTTCGTAGCATCAACAGTCAAAGGACTCATCAGAAATGGACATCGTCTAATGTAATGACCTTGGTCTTTTCTATCTTGTTTGCAATTTCTTGTATGTCACTCTCTCTCACATATAGACACACAATCATATATCCATCTATTATCAAGGCCTGTCCATTATACCTGTATAACTCTCGCATTTACACCCTTCTGTCCTCTGACATCCTGTGCAACACTACCTTAACCCCATCCTTAAATTATTTGTCCTCTCAGCTGTCAAATTGATCTTATAACAGAGCTCTCACTATTTTTGTTGCTATTGAGTCATTTCAGTAATATCCAACTCTCTATAATTCCACTGAGCTTTTCTTGGAAAAGATAGTGGAGTGGTTTGCCACTTCTTTCTCCAGCTCATTTTATAAATGACAAACAGAGACAAATACGGTTAAGTGACTTGCCCAGGGTGAAATAGTGAGTAAATGTCAGAGGCTGGATTTGGACTCAAGTCCTTCTGACTCCAGGGATGGTGTTCTAGCCACATTGTCCTCTAGATGCCCCATCTGACCATATTGTCTCCCTACTAAATGAATTCTGGTGACTTTCTATGACTGTGAGTATGAAATACAATATCCTGGTTAGCATTCAAAACTCTTCTCACTCCCACTGTTCTAGTAGTCCAACACCTTATACCCTTCCCTTCTCTTCCTGTCCTTTGTTTCAATGACACTGGCCTTATTATTTTTCCTCCCAAAACTGACTCCACCTCCTGAATGCAGGCATATCACTGCAGTCCCATCTTCTGGAATGTTCTACTTCCTCCTTCTGCCTCCTGGCTACCCTGGCTTCCTTCAAGTCCCATCTAAAACCCCACTGTCTTCAAGAAGTCTTTCCCAGTCCTTAATCCTAGTACTTCCCCTCTATTGGTTATTTGTAGCGTGTAGGTGGTTGTTTTTACATAGTTCTTTGCATGTTTTCTCTACTCCCCACTCCTGCAATCCTAGAAGAGGGCAAAATGACTTCCTTCTGATTATATTTTCTCTAGAGAGCAGGAACAGTCTTTTAGCTTTCTTTGTATCCCTAGTACTAAACTAATTGATGGTTGGCAGTTAATAAATGTTTATTAACTGACTGACTAATTGTTGCCTGACCCTACTGGATTGTGAGCTACTTGTGAGCAGAGACTGCTTTTCTACCTGAATCTCTAGAGTTTAGCACAGCCCTCTGTGTACATGTATAATAATTATTAATAATGATAATTAATAAGATTATTATATATAACTAATATTATTAATGATATTAATAATAATAATAAATGCTTCTTCATTCATACATGTGGAAGAACAGAAGTCTCATTCCTGCACTTTTTCAAAAGAAATCCAATACTATAGGGGATACTTTCTTTTCAGCCAATAAAATACCTAGGGTGGTGGCAGAGGAGTAGTTTATTTCAGTATTTAGAGATGTAGGGTTTTATGGAAAAGGATAGCCACACAACTGACAATCATCAGTGACTTCTATGGCCAACCTGGTGATGAGCTCTCCCAGTCTTTAAAAGGTAGCCTTTCCTGACACACCATGGGTGTGTTGTATGAAGATTTTGGAGACTTTTAGGATTGGACATAGCTTGTGCTTTGTTGCCATAATCTATAACATCCAAAAGTCACCTCCACTCTTCTTCAAGGCAATCAGATAGGGATCTTTTTAATAAAATTTTTCTTGAGAAAATATAGTCTTTACCATATTTTACATTTACCATATTACAGAGCATTGAACTTGAAATCAGGAAGACCTGTACCCAAATTCCACCTTCATCATTTGCTAGATGTTCAACTAGTCACTTGGTTTCTCTCAGACTCAGTTTCCTCATCTTTCAAATGACAAGACTGAGCATGATGGCTTCAAAGATCTCTTTCACTTCAAAAATTTATGATCATAAGTAGGATAAATTGATACGTAAGGACCTAAAAGGACAAAATGAAAAAATGTTCCCAGCATTACAAAGTTAGTGTTAAAAGTAGAATTTTGAGCTGACATTTTTTCTTTCTGAGTTCAGGGTCTTTCCTATTTTTGCAAAGTAGATTTGTGGTTGTAATATGATTCTTCTGCTTACTGTATAGATGGCCGTGGACTTGTCACTTAAATTTTCTAAGTCTCACCATCCCTATCTGTGAAAGAGGGATGGGGGAGAGATTACTTGGCTTATCTATTTGACCCAGGCGTTGTAAGGCTCAAATGAGGCAGGCTTATTTTTAGGGGAAATAGACCTGGATTTAGAATTCAGTCATGGCTTCAAGTCCAAGCTTGTTAATTAGTCCTACTTATTATCTGTGCCACCTCAGTCACCTCTTCTGTCAGCTGAAAGGAATGGAGTAGATAGATATTCCTTAGAGTTCCTTTCAGCTTGAAGCCCTCTGATCCTATAATAATTAAAGATCACATGTATATAGCATTCTAGTTTAAAAATGAAGCATATTAGAGGATGGTTGGGAATACCAGGTAAGTGCTAGAAGCCCCAGATTTCTCACTGGAAAGATACTTACAAAGGAAATAGATGCATTTATCTTCTAATTTTCAATAGGCTTTAACAATGTATGTAAAGAGAGTTAATTATACAGTACTTTAAATCTACATGAAAGTTCAACCAGGGAATGCAGTAAGTTTGAGCATAAGAGGTTGATAAGTCTGTTCTCAAGAGCAGAGATGCACTTAACAATTGATCAGGGCAAAAATGTAAGAGTTTCATGGAGGACTTTAGATAATGAGATTCAATTATTTGTAACAAGATTTTTTAAGCCTGCTGAGTGGGCTTATTGGCTTACTGTAAGCAAACTGAATCACACCAAATACAAGAGTGGAATACTTATCTTTTGGTTGCATGACATATCCAAAAATACATATACATCATCACAATTACCTGTAGAAAAATAATAGAAAAACTAAAAACTCATATTTCAATGGTAATATATATTTTCAAAATTCTTTCATTAAGCAATCTTGTAAAATAGAAATCACTCTGCATTTTACACATGAGGAAACTGAGACAATAAAAGTTTAAATCATACTATATAGAATTAGAAGAATACTTGGAAATCATGTAACCAACTCATTTATTTTCCTTGTGTAATAACTGAATCTAATGGGTTAAGTCAAGTGAACCAGAAATTATTAAATGCTGAAAGTTAAGCATTCTTGTCCTCAATGAACTCATTTCCCCATTCACCACTGTATCACACAGAGGTGTCCCTGCTTCTTACCAAAACACACCCTTCTACCTTCACAAATGATCACATTCCATCTTGTTTCCTCCAAAGCTTGCCCTTGCTGTCACCTCCACTCTATCACATATCTTAATTCTTTCCTGGTATACTGGGCTTTTTCCTCTTGCCTACAGCAGCATCCATGTCTGCCCTGTCCTCAAAACTTCTCTTAAACTTCCCATTCCTGTTAACTATTGTCCTATACTTCTTCTGCCTATTGGGGCAAAACTCCTTGGTAAGGGCTGCCTACAATTTATGCCTCAACTTCCTCTCACTTTCTTCTTAATCCCCTATAACCTGGGTCCTGATCTCATTCCACTAGAACTGCTTGCTATCTCCAAGTCAGCTAATTGCCAAATCCAGTAGCTTTTTCTCATTTCTCCTTCTTGATCTCTCTGCTGCCTTCAACACTGTGGATACTCCATGATATTATTTTTTTCTCTCTAGATTTCTGGGATACCATTTCCTCTGTCTATCTGACCACTTCTCCTTAGTTTATTTTTCTGGATGCTCATCAAAGTTATGGCTATTATCTTTGAGTGTCTCACAGGACTTATTTTTGGGACCTCTTCCTTTTCTTTCTATACCAATTCTGGTTGATCTCACCATCTCTTATGGTTTTAATTATAATTTCTCTTCTGATGATTCTCAAATCTACCTATCCTCTCTGATGACCTTCAATCTCGTATGTCCAAATACCTTTCAGACATCTCTAATTGAATGTCTAGTACATATCTTAAATTCAATATGCCAAAAAACTGACTTATTATTTTTCCATTTAAACTCCTGCTTCTCCCTTAAAACCTTCCCTTTTGATGTCAAGGACACCACAATCTTCACAGTACCCCAGGCTCAAATCCTAAATGCCATGCTTGGCTCCTCACTATTATTCACTACCCCCTCATATCCTATCTGTTGCCAAGGCCTTAATATTTCACCTTTGAAGCATGTCTTGAGTATGCCCCCTTTCTCCTCTGATACTGCTACCATCATGTTGCAGGTTCTCATCATAGCATGCCTGGGCTATTACAATTACCAGTCATCTATCTCTCTGTACTACAGGCCATCACCCATTCATCTACCAAAGTTATTTTCCCAAAATGCAGTTCTGTCCACATCAGTCTTAGCTCTAGCATAAAAAAGAAAAAAAAAACATTTTTTTTGGTGTTCAAAGCCATTCATAACCTCAGCTTTCCAGTCTTCTTATACCTTATGCCCTCCCAAAACACCCCCTTTACTCTTTGACTCAGTGAAACTGACCTCCTTGATGTTCCACAAACAAACCACTCCTTCCCTTGAACCTAGGCATTTTCTCCAACTATCCTTCATGCCAATTCTTTCCCTTTTTATCCCCACCTCCTAATTTCTCTGACTTCTTTCAAGTCCCAACTAAAATCCCGCTTTCCACATGAAGCCTTTCCCAAACTGTCTAATTCTAGTACTTTCCTTCTTTTTTTTTCCTATTTAGCCTACATATGCCTTGTCTGTACATACTTGTCTGCTTCCTCTCAACCTGTTAGATTGTAAGCTCCTTGAGCCCCTCTGCCCCTTGTTGTGTTTCTATTGCATAATACAGTACTTACACATAGTAGGAGCTTAAAAATACTTATTAACTGATGATTACATTCAAATTGAAAACATCAAAAAAGAAAGCCTAAAAGGGTAGAGGGAGGATGGGTACTTTCAGCAAAGTTTTGGAGAAGAAAGAATCATTGGTTTAGTACCTTCCTCAAAGTGGAGTTGTTAGGGAAAAAAAATTCAGGACCTGGAGAAAGTAGATGTAGGGGCAGAGATACAAAGAGTTGAGCCATGATGACTGGCACAGTCCAGAGAATAGGATACTGTTTCTTTCCCCATTATACCAGGTTTTCTGATTTTACTGATATTTTTGTCATACTCTGTATGCTTTATTGAGACTTAGAATGAAGTGATCCCTGACTCAGGTAGAAGAAATGAGGTATACCATATCTTAAAATATACAACTAAAAAGGAATTTAGAAATTGCCCACCCTAATCTCATCATTTGACCTAAGGAAGTAGGTTTGTAGATTTTTAAGATGTTGAACTTTGTTTTCTTTCATTCATCAAACTTGACAGTCATTTTCCTATTCACTAATAATTATTCTACTTAAAAAAAATCATTGTGGTTTTAGCAACAAAATTTCTGAATTTGGTAGCTAGGTAGTACAGTGGACAGAACACTGGTCCTGGAGTTAGGAAGATCTGAGTTCAAATGGAGTCTCAGACACTTACTAACTATGTTATCCTGGACAAGTCACTTAACCCTGTTTTCCTCAGTCACTCATCTGAAGTGAACTGGAAAAGGAAATGGCAAACCACTCCAATATCTTTGCCAAGAAAACCCCAAATGGGGTCATGAAACGTCAGACATTATTGAAACAACTGAACAACAGCTAATTTGTATTAAAAAATAAATGATATAAGTGAACTCTAGCATCCTTCTTTTCCTAAAAACTACCACTCCTATTAAGTAATATGTGTAAACTCTTTTATATACCTTAAATATTATCCCTTACCATATCCTTACATCTACAGATGAAGAGGGTATTTTTGGCCAGATAAAACGAGGATTTTCTCAGGTCAATATCATCTTAGAAATTCTATGATTCTTTTAGGCATATTGAAATTACAAAGCCAACATAACGGAATAGAAGACATGTTGTGTTTGCTGTCAGAAGTATGTGGGTTTTAATCCTGACTCTCCTCCTAACTCTCTATGTGACCATAGCTAGTCTCAATTGGGCAAGTCACTCTTGGTCTCAGTTTCTTCACCTCCAAAGTGGGAATACCAGTAGTGAAAGGACAACTTCATCAGGTTATCATGAGGCTCAAGTGAAACAATCCTTGCAAATTCTAGAGAACTACACAAATGTTAGTTGTTAGTTTTTGTCATGGTTGTTGTTGATCTTCATGAACAACTTTTAATATGAAACAATGTGTTTTTCTTGGTTTCAGAATGAGTGGATATTGCTAGAAATCTCTGTGGAGAGAAAAACCATCTAACCGTTAGAGATATACCAAAGTGGTATGGACCACCTCCAAAAGTGGAGGTTCCCATTCAGTTGGAGGTTTTGAAGCAGAAGGCTGAATAATCTCTTGCTGGGATCACTTAAAAGTGATTCCTGTTAAATCAGGAATGAGCTAGATATTTCCTGAGTTTCCTTTCAACTCTAGGTTTGTGAGATAAATTTCTTTCATTGGAAAAGATACCAGAGTGACACAAACGTCTTGAGAACCTTTCTGGGTATTGTTTAAAGAAGAAACAATATGAAAAGATGAGGTGAAAGATATTAAAGGCAATATTTGCGTAATTATAGAAGGTGCCTTCCAAGGAAAGAGATCTCAGGAGTAGTCTTCTGAATTCTACAGCACAACAGGGGATGTGTAAAAAAGAAAAAGAAAAACTGTAGATGAGCTCCTGCTCAGGTATGAAGTTGCAATATAGAATTTCTGAAGTTTATTGTAATTGTTAGATTTTATGATTATAGCTCTGGCTCAGACACTTAGTAGCTATTTGACCTTGGAAAGACCCATTCACTTATCTTAATCTCAATTTCTTTATCTCTAAAATGGATCTGATAGCATCTTCCCCTCCTACCACCCAGGGTTGCTGTTAGGATCAAGGGAAGCCATCAAAGAAAGCTGTGCATATAGAAGGTGCCATTGCCATTTAATCAGGCCAGTTCAGGCTCTTTCACAGTCCTGAGAAAAAATGAATTCCTGCCTACAAGTTTCCTACTCAAATGTGTCCTCAGAAAATTCCTCCTATTCATTCCAAATACAATAACAAATTTAACTCAGGTGAATATTTTTCATAGGGACAAAGTTCAAGAAAATGTCATGAGGGTGGGAGTGCGATACTGATCTAAAATAGATAGAATTGGAAAGGTGAGAACATCTCAGCCACCTTCTGACAGGTTAATTTGATTGCAAAGTAAGACAGGTATCTCTCAAAACTCCTGTCAGTGAAATTTCTCTTAATGTCTGCCTTGCTAAGAATGACTAAATTCTAATGAGTTATATTTGTAAATCTCTCAGATGAATGTGGCCAATTGGCCCAGATAAATAATAACAATATTAATTTATTCAGTCAAATTTTTTACTCCATGTTCATCTGAACATAGGTTGCCCCTTGACTGGGGGTCGAACTTAATTGAGAGCCCCTTAAGCATTCACATATAATAAACATGCATACAAATTACATATGTAAAATATAATTGTATGTATATATATAATACACACACACATACACACACATATATATATATTTTTTGAGTTGTATCTGACTTTTCATGACCTCACTTGGGGTTTTGTTGGCAAAAATATTGCCTTGATTTGCCATTTCCTCCTCCAGTTCATTTGACAGATAAAGAAACTGAGCAACAGGCTTAAGTGACTTGCCCAGGGTCACACAACTAGTGAGTGTCTGCGGTCAGATTTGAATTCACAGTTATGAGTCTTCCTGACTCCAGGCCTCCCATTTTATCCACTATGCCCTAACTTCTCTCAATAGATTTGTAGTTAGGGAAATAATAAATGTGGCTAAAGTGATTAATCCATTTACACATGTATGGCCCCCTCTTGGCTGCCTTCAGAATTCTCAACAAGTTAGGATGACTGGAGAATGACTGCCCCAATCAACTAATTCTGTGGTTAGGTACTTCAAAAACTGGAACTCATTCACCCACACTGATATGTTCACTGTCCCTAAAGCTGACACAGCACAAGTCAAAAGCATTTACTTAAATAGCATGGTCTAAGTAAAAGTAAAAATATAGTCCTAACTTCAAACCTGAACACCCTCAAACCAATAGTGTCAATGAACAAGGGGTCACATTGTCTAGTAGAAAGTCACACAGGTAAGTACCATATATGGCTAATATCTATATGATCTATATAAATATCTAATGTAATCTATATAAATAGATTAAAATTTCTCCACAAAACCTTATTTACAAAGTTGATTTATTCAGCAAATCTTGTTTTACAGGTATTTCAAAGATGCAATTCATATTCTCATCCATATTGTCTGAAATACATTGGCATACTAAATTAATAAGCTGCCAAAACATTTCTATACCTAGGCACTCTAGAAATGCATAGTTAACTTATTGTCTATTTCTAGAGTCATAGAGTTTTAGAGAAGGAAGGGATATATAAGGATGGTTGATGGATGTTAAGTTAATAGAGACACATACATGCATACTTACATAGGTGCATATATACATAAATACAGTCATTCATTCTAAGTGCTTGGGATAAAAATATAAACCAGGAAGACTTGCTGTGCCCTCAAATCACTTATTTAAATTAGAGGTAGAAAACACAAAATATGAAGCTAGCAAGAAGGGGAGATATTCGTGATAGAAAAGCTAAGAGGATGAGTGGATGCTTGCATGTGGCAAGTTAAGGCAAACGTTGACCTATCATTAAAATACAGAGCATTAGAACAGAGAACATAATATATTATAGCTGGAACAGGCCTTAGCATGCAGAACACAGAATTTTGAAGTTTAAAGGGAACTTTGAGGTCATCTCTAACACATTCTTCTCCATCATTTTGTACAACAAGAAATTGGGGACCACATTGATGATTGGCCTGATATCATATAGGTAGTTAATAACAGATGTAGGATGAGAAGCCAGGAGGCTGGAAAACATTACATGCAATGATTTATGTGAAAATATAAAGTATATATTTTTTAAAGATAGAAGAGACTATATAGATCATGTAATTAAAAAAAAAGAAATAAGAACTGCAAAAGACAACATGAAGGTTTAAAAGGCAGCATGGAAGAATTAAAAAAAATAAAAGCATTAGGTCTTACTTTGAAATCAGAGGATGTGAGTTTGAGTTCTGATTTAGCCACTGATTACTTTGTGAACTTGGACAAGTCACTCCTTTGTCTTCATTTCTTTATTTATAAAATAATTATATTACATTAGATGGCTTCTGAAATCCTTGCTGGCTCTAGGTAAACGAAACTATGAAATCACATAACTCGTCCAATATCACACAAAATGTAATTAATTGTAAAACTAGGACTAAACTCCAGATAACCTGGCTTCTTGGCCAGTGCTTATCCACCAGAGAATGTTGTGTATCATAAATGCTAGAAGGTAGATTGTTTGAGATGAAAGGGACCTAAACTATAACTGAAAGGCACATGGGATATAGGAAGTTAGAAGCTGAAGAGACCTTTGAAATAAACAAGTCGAATTCCTTCATTTTACAGAGGAGTAAACTAAGGTCCAGGGAGGTTAATGACTGGCTCAAGGTCATACAAAATCTAAGTGAAAAGCAAAAACTAGAATCCAAATTTTCCAATACCCAACCAGAATTTTTGCCTATATGTCAGTTAGAACTAGATGCTGAATTTATGCTTCTTATATTAAAACTGTGTCTTTATAATGTATATTCAACATACAAGTGCGTACTGAAATATCACAGTGTGTAAGGCTATATGCCTCCAAGGTACTGAAAGACCTGAGTGAGTTTTATGAGAAAACAGTGACTGTTCTCTGTATTGCCAACAATCAGTATTTTATCAGATGTCTGGCCCCGGTGCTTTGTCAGAAAGCACTGAGTGTAAATGAATTTAAACATTCCCAAAGCACACTCCTCTTAGGGAAAATTATCTGCAAAGGTTCCTGTGGCTTTATAAAGATTTATTCCAAAGAAGTCAAGGGAGGAACTCAGCCCCTTTCAAGCAGTATAGCCTGCTACTCCTGTGAAATTCTGAATAGATGCTCTTGGACTCTAAGGGAAAGGGAGCTGGAGAAGAGCAGTATTTGGTGTAAAGGAACATCAGCTCCATTGGCCCTCAAGAGACTGGTTCATCTCTGACCATGCTTTATGACCTTGGGTAAGTCATTACTTCTCTCAGCTTAATTTCTTCCTCTGGAAAAAGGACTTCAGATAAATATCTGCTGCCAACAATTATTTCATTACTACGTGCCTGTATCAGGCCAGTAGCTTCCCAATAGAAACTCCCATGTGTATCCTTCACATCCCTGCAGGATTTATTATTCCTTTTAAACAATTATTTTCATATTATTCTTCTGTTTAAGACTCATGACCCTGTACTACCTACAGTGTAACATGATGATTCCATAGTCTCACAGTACTCTCAAATAACTGGCCTTATCCTTCTTTTCCATCTCTATACCACATGGCTATTCCATATAGAAAGGGAAAGAAGGAAAGGAAACAAACATTTATTTGTCTCATTTGATCCTTACAATAATCCTGGAAGGTAGGCACTATTGTTACCCCATTTTACAGTTTAGGAAACTGAGGAACAGAAGTTGCTCAGCATCACACAACCATGAAGTGTCTGAGGTTGGACGTGAAGCCAGGTCTTCCAGACCCTCAGCCCAGAACTCTGCAGATTTGTCTTGGGGAATTGCCTAGAAGCACTGAGGGTTTGAATCCAGGATCTCACAGTCAGTATATATCAAAGGTAGAATTGGAACTTTATGCTTTGCTTCCTGGCTCCAAGGCTCATTATCAAATACTCCAGGCTTCCTCTCACATATATGAGAAACACCATAAAGAACATAAATTGTTCTCTCCCCCTTCCATACTAAAAAGTTTCAGAGCTTTCATATCTCTTTTTGATTATCACTGTGACCCAAAATCAGAATACTCAGTCTTCAATTTTGACTAACATCTCTGGGCATTTTCTCTGACCATCTCCCATGCCCAGAATACCCCTCCTCCTCTGTTTTGACTACTACATCCTTGGCTTCTTTTAAGTTCAGACTAAAATGCCATCTTTTACTGAAAGCCATTTTTAATTCCAGTGTCTCCCCTCCCTTAATTATTTCCTATGTATCCTCTATAGAGCTTGTTTTGTATATATGTGTTTGCTTTTTGTCTCCCACATTGGATTATAAGCTCCTACCTGGCAGGGGCTCTCTTCTTCCTCCTTTTTGTGTTGCCAGTGCTTAGCACAGTACCTGGAACACATGTTTGGCTACTGAATTTCTAACTCATTTAAAGTTTAACGCAAATGCTTCTTTCTTCAGGAAGGCTTCCCTGGTCCTGTTAAAATCATCATGATTCCAATAATAATAACTTGTCTAAATCCTTCTTGTGCTTGTCTAAATTTTCATTGTGCAAAGCTTATGTCTTTGACATATCTCTAACATGACATCTAATTGAATATAAGTAAGCATGTCCTATTAGACTATAAGGTCCATGAAGGAAGGACTGAGTCCTATCCAAACATTGTACCTTATCAGGAGAGTATACCTGCATTTCTTACAGTGTAGAAGTTACTGAGCTAGGTAGTGGGAATGAAATGAGACTGTGGACCAACCACTTAATTTGCCCTAAAGGAGCTTGCAATTTTAAAATCATCTTATGTCCTATAGCAGGTATTCTGTGCACAGCAGAAACTAAATACAAGTCTGTAGAGAGAATAAGCATTGAGTTAGTGACAATTTCTTCTAGTTCTAGGATCCCATTTTGTTTCAAGATTTCTGGAATAGACCTCCCTCCACCCATAACCCCAGATATAATCACACCCAGTACCACAGCTTCCATGCTTAAAATGCCCACCCTTTGCATCTTTTGTGAGATTTTGAGTATTGGTGAAATAAATGTCACTACATTTACCAATATGAATGCCTAAGTTTAACTCACTATTATTAATAATAGCACTAGTAAACTTTCATTAAAGTATTATTCTGATGACTCATTTTGAAGAAGTATATAGAATATGTCAGTGAGTAATAATTATGAAAATAAATCAATTTTCTCCAGTGCTTCATAGATTATAAAGTGTTCCCTTTACCACAAATCTATGAGTGAATAAGTATAAAGATTTTTATCTGTTTTATAGGAAAGTAAGACTCATGTTAAATGACTTGCTTTTGGTCACACAATTACTGAATAGCTGAGCTAGGCCTCAAGTCCAGATAATCTGAGCACGAGTCCAGTAATTTGCCCTCTATCATCCTGCTTTCATCACCTCCAAGAATAATTTCCAGGAAGAGGTATTTCTACATGTTTGCTTAGGGAGGTAACGGGGGACCACTGAGGTCTCTGAGGAAGGGAAATGTTGTGATCAAAATATTTCAGTGGGAAGATAATTCAAACAGCAACGAGTGTGAAAAATGGATTAGAGAGGGAAAGAACCGGTAAGTCATTCTCATGGGAAGAGTTGAGTCAGTTACTTCTTTGAGGTTTTGCTTTCCATGTGTATTTGTGAAGAATAAAGCACAAGGCATTACAAAAAGAATAGGTACCTGCAGGAGCAATCAGTGGACTAGGACATCCTGGGGAGATGACTGAAAGAAAAAATGTACACCACAGATTAGAAATCAAATGTGTCCATTCACAAAATTATAATGCCCTCACACAGCAGCAATTAAGCATTTCATTATAATCTTCCTGTTTCAGTCACTGCTTAAACTCTTCTGAAATAAACATACATAGACACATAGTCATATATAAATATGTATACGTTTGTATATATATAATATACATACAAATAATGCATTCCCATTTCTAAATAATATATGCATATAAATATGAAGAATATATTAGGGGCATAGATATATGCACTATATGTTTTATATATTTGCATAAATTATTTAAATAACTTAAATGCATTTATAATCTAGAAATTAAGGAAAAGATTTAGTATAACAGCTTGAAAGGATGCTATGATGAAGGTTTGTTTTATTGTTTTTAAGAACAATGGAGACTCGTGTTTTTGTAGGTAGAAGCAAATAAGCAAGTAGACAGGAAGGATAAAGGATGAGGAGGAGGATGATTAGATGCATGAAGTAATGCAGAGAAAAATGAGCAGAACCAAGAGAACTCTGTATACCATAACAGCAACGTTGTTTTAGGAACAATTTAGAGTAAATGTTATTTTAACTATTATAAATATCTACATTAACTGTAAAGGAATATATCTATTTCTATCTCTATCTATCTTTCTATCTATTCATTCATCCATCCACCCACCTACCCACCCACCCACTTATCTGTCTGCCTATCTATCTATCTATCTATCTATCTATCTATCTATCTATCTATCTATCTATCTATCTATCTGTCTGTCTGTCTGTCTGTCTGTCTGTCTGTCTATCTGTCTATCTACCTTTCTTTCTTTCTTTCTTTCTCTCTCTCTCTCTCTCTTTCCTTCCTTCCTTCCTTCCTTCCTTCCTTCCTTCCTTCCTTCCTTCCTTCCTTCCTTCCTTCCTTCCTTCCTTCCTTCCTTCCTTCCTTCCTTCTTTCTTTCTTTCCTTTCTTTCTTTCTTTCTTTTCTTTCTTCCTGTCCATCCATCCATCTATCTTTCTACCTATCTGTCTTTTTACCTATCTCTCTATCTATCTTTCTACCTATCTACCTATCTATCCATCTATCGTGGTGGTGGTTGTTGCTCTTTATTCTTGCAGAGGACCAAAATGACATCACTATGATAAAGTGCAGCTTCAGTGTGTCTGACTGTGGCTGATCAGAGCAGTAGAAGTTCAGAAGGCTCTACCCCATCAATATGGCACATATAGTCCATGTGAGGTTGGATACTCCAAATTTGCACATCCTACATTTCTTTTGTGCTGTTTAAATTCTGCTTTGCTCATAGAGCAAAGCACCCTTTCTAATGTGGGCATGTCATGCTGAGCAGTCCTCTGTTAATGTCTCTCATGTCACACGATCAAATCCAAAGTTCTTGAGAGAGACCTTGAAATGGTCTTTGTATCCCTACCATGTGATTGTCTGCCCCATGTGAGTTTTCCATAAAACAGTGTTTTTGGTAAGCATACATTTTGTATTCCAACAACATGATAAGTGCATCAGAGCTGTACTCTCTGAAGCATAGTTTGCACACTTGGCAGTTTAGTTCGAGCAAGAACCTCTATGTCTGGTATCTTATCTTGCCAGGTGATCTTC
Organism: Notamacropus eugenii; assembly: GCF_028372415.1. Taxonomy (NCBI): domain Eukaryota; kingdom Metazoa; phylum Chordata; class Mammalia; order Diprotodontia; family Macropodidae; genus Notamacropus; species Notamacropus eugenii. The sequence goes on from NC_092876.1 coordinate 121,410,912, forward strand.
AGAATCTTCTCAAGACAGTTCAAATGGAAGCAATTAAGTTTCCCAGCATGGCGCTAGTAGACTGTCCATATTTCACAAGCATAAAACAATGAGGTCAACACAATAACTCCATAGATTTTCAGTTTGGTAGCCCGTCTAATACCTCTTCTCTCCCATACTTTTCTTCAGAGTCTCCCAAACACTGAGCTAGCTCTGGCAATGTGTGCATCAATTTCAATGTCAATGTGCACATACTTGGAAAGTACACTTACCAAGGTAAGTGAACTTATCCACAGAATTCAAAACTTCTCCATTTGTTGTATCTGATGGTTCCATGTATGGATGGTGGCTGATGGAGCACCTGTTTTCTTGGTGTTAATTATTAGGCCAAAATTAGTACAGACAGGAGAGAATTGATCCATATTTTGTTGTATCTCAGCCTCAGAGGCTACATTGAGTGCAAATCATCTGCAAACAGAAAATCATGCACCAACATTCCCTCCACTTTGGTCTTAGCTTGTAGCCTTTTCAAGTTGAAGAATTTACCATCAGTACAGTAACTGACCTCGATGCCGTGTTCATCCTCATTGAAAGCATTTGACAACATGGCTGAAAACATCATGCTAAAAACATGGGAGCAAGCTCACAGCCCTGTTTCATTCCATTGGTGACGGGGAAGGTATGAGAGCATTGTCCATTATTCACAACTAGGGCAAACATGTCATCATGAAATTGACATACAATATTGATGAATTTCCCTGGCCAACCAAATTTTGACATAATTTTCCATAAGCCATCATGACTAACAATGTCAAAGGCCTTGGTCTGATCTACAAAAGTTGTGTATAGACCTCTGTTCTGCTCCTGGCACTTCTCCTGGAGTTGTTGGGTAGCAAACACCATATTGACTGTTTCTTGGCCCTTTCTGAAGCCACACTGGCTCTCAGGTAGATGACCATCTTCCAAGTGAAGGATCAACCTACTAAGGAGGACTCTAGCAAGAATCTTGCCAGCAATGACTGAGAGAGACCCCTCTGTGATTGTCATGGGATAATTGATTCCCTTTACCTTTATAGAGATGGACAATAGAGGTACCCTTGAACTCCTTGGGGATAACCTTCTCTTACCATATAACCTGGACAATTTCAGTCAGCTTTTATATAAGCAGTGGTCCCCCTAACTTGTAAATCTCAGGTGGAATAGAATCAGTACCAGGTGATTTGCCACATGAAAGGAGCCTAATGGCCCTCAAAACCTCTTCTTCAGTTGGAAGTTCATCTGAGGGATTGACTTCAAACAGAGCTAAATGGTCAATGACCTCAGCATTGATTGATGATGGTCTATTGAGAACACTCTAGAAGTGTTCAGTCCACTTCTCTAGGATCATGCCCTTATCACTAATCAATGTGATTCCATCAGCACTGAGTAGTTGTGATGCACCATAGGTTTTTTGTCTATAAATAACTTTCAGGGAACCATAAAAGTGCTTTGGATTGTTGCTATCAGCATAACATTGAATTCCATCTGCCTTCTTACTGAGCCATGAATCTTGTATCTCTCTAAACTTTGCTTGTACTTTACTTTTGATGGAATTAAATGTTTCCTTCTTAGAGATGGATGAACTATCTTGCTAGTAAATCCTGTGGAGTCCTCTTTTTTCATTTGGCACCTTTTGAATTTCCCCATCATTTTCATTAAACCAGTCTTGGTGCTTGCAAGTGTTCTGACTCAGATGAGCAAATGCAGTGCTGTACACCAAGTCTCTGAAAGCTGCCCACTGCTTTTCTGTACCACTGTTGCCAACTATGTGTTGGCTCAAGTTTCCTTCCAAGTTAGCAACAAACTGTTCATGCTCAGAGGAAAGCTCTAATTTATTGACATTAATTCTTCTGGTAGTCATTTTGCCTTGGGGGCAGCACTTTTGATGAATGTGAATATTTGGCTTGGAAAGGATAAGTCTATGATCAGTCTAGCACTCTGCAACACACATTGCCTTTGTCACTCTCACATCTTGTCTGTCTATTCTCCTCACAATCACATAGTCTATTAGATGTCAATGTTTGCTGTGAGGGTGCATTCATGAAGTTTTATTGCGTTTAGGTAAATGGAAGACTGTTGATGATGAGAAGGTCATGAAATGCACAAGTTTTCAGCAGTTAATGACCATTACCGTTGCTGTTTCCAACTCCATTTCTCCCCAGAACTCCCTGCCAAGTCTGGTAATCTGAGCATTAAAGTTCCCCAGAATTATAAGCTTGTCCTCTTTTGGTGCTTTGATGATAAGGATCTCTGGGTCTTCATAAAATTTTTCTTTGACCTCATCAGGGTTTGTCATGGTGGGAGCATAGGCACTGATGATGGTGGAATGATGTTTACCTGCAAGTAGCAATTGCATTGTCATGAGCCTGTCATTCACTCCTTTTGGCAGGTATACAAACTTGCTGACTAGATTAGTTTTGTTTGCAAAAGCTATGCCAGTTTCATGGTGCTTCCTTTCACTGCAGCCACTCCAGAAAAATGTGTATTCAGCTCCAGCTTCCATAAGCTGGCCCTCATTGCCCAGCCTTGTTTCACTCAGGGATGCCATTTGGATGCAATACCTGTTGAGTATTCTTGCAACAAGAGCAGTTCATCTTTCAGGTCTACTGGATTTTGTGTTGTCTATAAGTGTGTACACATTCCATGGGCCAATGGTGAATGGAATCATCTTTGCAGATGTTTTTGTATGTTTTCTACATTTTTTTGTGTGTTGACCACACAGTGGGATTTGCCTCCTGCCATGGTAATCAGGCCAGGGTTGGGTAAACAGACAATGTTTAGGGTACCTTTTCTAGCCCCCTTCCTCATATCAGGAGGTGAGCAGCATGATCTTTAAAAGGCTGCTCAGACACTGAGGGAGGCAGCCGAGTCCCATTGATGTTTCCAGTGAGAAATGACCCTATGACTTGTGCCACCTGTGTAGTGATTTCAGCTCCCAGTGTATCTGCACCTGCTGCTTCATCATTTCCTGTTGCCACAGGACTTTGAAGTATAATAGTAAAATGGTATGAGTGATGTCTTTTGAATCGTGTGTAAATTGGACTTGTGAGACAGAGTTGAATGAAGTTGTCAGCCTCATTGTCTCCTCCAGAGTCATCATAATTCAGTGCCAGGACAGAGTCAAGATGACTGGTTATAGCTCAGGACGCAGTGGATGACCTTGACATCTCCGGTGTCTAACCAAGCTCTATGTGCTCCACTTCGCCTGCTTCAGCTGCCTTCATGGCCATTGGAACAAATTGTTCTCATTTGCCCATTCCACCACGGGAAGTTTCACATGCTTGGGGCAGACACTCACCAATGGGTTAGAGACCCCTTGCTTACCCTCAACCTGGTTTGGACTGTCTGCTGAAATGGTTTACTGATGTGCACATGTGTCTAAAGATGATCATCTCTAGGACAAGAGGGGAGGAGAAGGAAGAAAAAAGGGAAAAAATGAAATTTATATGATAATGTTGCATATTTGAAAGGAATAACAACTTCTATGTAGTAGATTTGCAATTTTCTGTGCAATCATCTCTTTTTTTATATTATGTTATGGCAATGCTTGATTTTTTCCATAATTAAGAATAAAATAAATTTAAAAAACAGGAAGAGATAAGGGAGGAAGGGGATAAAGCATACACATACGTGATCTTGTAAATCAGAAGGTCCACTTCCTCATCAGAATCTGTATTAAAGAAGGCTCCGCTTTACTCTTGGAACCCTATCATTGTGGAAGGGAGGGAAGAAAACAAGCATTTATTAAGTGCCTACTATACATTATGTGATATGCTAGGCACTTTAAAAATATTATCTCATTTGTTCTTCACAATAGCTCTGGGAGGAAGGTGCTATTATAATCCCCCATTTTACAGTTGAGGAAACTGAGGCAGTCAGTGGTTATCTGATTTGCCCAGGGTCACACAGCTGGGAAATGTTTCAGACTAGATTTTGAACTCAGAACTTCCTGACACTGAGTTCAGAGTTCTATCTACCATGCCACCTAGCTTACTCTTTGATTCATTCCAACCAACTCATGTTTATATGCTAGACTATACCTGATATTTCCCTCATTATTTACCATGAAATCTTAAATGGTATTGCAATATTTAAGGTTTTTTATCCTTTACCCTTCACCTCAGTTCTTATTTATTGGTCAGAATTTGTCAATCCAAGATAATAGTAGTACTACTCATTTCCCTCTCAACCTTCTGAAATAACAAAGTATCAGCGAGACAGGGAGAGAATTTGCCCAGTGTTTTGATTTTAATAGATAAGCTCGTCCAACACTTCTCTAAGTTGTGAAATTTGATAGAACAACCTCCTGAGTTTCTATCAGATTTGTAATCTAGTTTGAGGACTTATGATACATTACTTCCCATTGACGAAGCTAGTAGCCTACTCTGTACTCCAAGTATGCCATCTTCTTTATCTCTTTACTTTTGGTTTCAAACTTATGCTTTTCAGGTTCATGAATTTCCACCAAAGTGTGAAAGCATTTTCTTATGAATTCTATCCTATGATCTTTGTAACATCTAACTTTTGAACATCGCTTACCCTTCTAATATTGTTGACTTGCCAGTAGTCACATTCCAGCATTCTAAGTGATACGAGTTAATCACATTAATAATATAAAATTTCAATAATTTTAAGTTAAAATGACTAGTTCATTTTGTTTATTACCTCTTCAGCATTCATTGTTGTGTAGATATCAGAGCCTACGACTGCTATTGCTACCCCTTTTCTGCATCATTTTCTATGGATGATTAAATCTCTAGTGCTGTTCCTGGAATCTCAGAATTTCAGATTTAGATGGAAATTCAGAGGCTATCTAATATAACTGGTCCTTCGACAAGAATAGACACTACAATATAACTGATAATTGGTTATCCAGACACTGCTTGTTTATCTCCAATGAACAGAAACATATTATATACAAGGCAGCCCCTTCCACTTTGGGATAGCTCTTATTAATGGTCCTTTTATTTAAACTTGACTCTTAGCAACTTCTACTTACTATGGTTTCTATTACATTATCCCTTTCCATCTCCTGACAACCATTTTCAGCTTCTGTCTGTACTGACAGTGGTAGAAACCAAGCTTTAAAAGCACTCAGCTTTAGACAGTCTATATAAACAATTCGCAACCAACAGATTCTTGATGTAAAATCTCATTTCTAGAACTAGAAGGTATCATGGAGTAAATCTAATCCCGGTCCTTATTTTACAGATAAGAAAACTGAGACACAGAGACACAAAGCAACTCCCCATAGATCTTACAAAGTAAATAGTAGAGGTAGAGTTTGAGTGTTCATTCTATGAATCCACTTTGTTTGAGTTTTCCCTTTGCTCCACAGGCCTATGACAGTTCTCTCTGTCTTATTTGCTTCTCTCTACAGTGTGGCAGCTTTAGCTGGGTACTTTAATGCCTTTCCATTCTTTTTCATCAGCTTAAAGCCCTTTCACTTAGATTACCACAATATTCTACCTGGCCCTCTTAGAAGACCCTTGTCTCTGCTGCTGTCAATAGGGCAGAATTCTTGGATATGGCATTGTGGGCCAGTAAACCAAATCCTGTTCTCCAACACTATCTTGGCTGTCAGCTATTCACTTACACTGCATAAAACTTGAAAAATATAACATCTGTCTGCTATCTTGGTGTTTCTGTTCTGAACCAGTAGGCACTGATAAGAACATGGTATCATATTCAACTTGTAGAGAATACAGAACAGAGCTTCAAGATAAATGCACTGTGCCAATACAAAAACACACAATTGCTTAATTTCTCCAAGTACAATTCTTGAAATGAAATACATAGATGTTCTTTAAAATGTTTTCTGACATTTTGATTGTCTAGCTAAGGAAAGAGAAAGACAAGATAATTTAAATTGCTTTCTTAAGGTCACACAATAATTTAGTTGTAGAGTTAGGGACAGAATAATGATGGTTGCAGTATCATTAGTATTAATGAAAAGTTGTAGTCACACACACTCATACATTCTACTTTATATTTTTAGGAGGTAGTGTGAAATTAGTGGATAGAATGGTGGACTTACATCGAGAAAGATCTTAGGGTGAAATCTCACTTCTGACTTAATAAGCATGGGATATTTCTCTGTATGAAACAACTCTCTAAGACTTATTCATGACGTTAGAGAGGACTTGTGATTTGTTTCATTTGAAGAAGGTTGACAATATCATGTGTGTGTTTAGAGTTATATAAGAAGCATAACAGTGATTGTCTTACTGGAATCTTTCACTGGAGCTGTCAAGTAGGCAATTCACATATTCCGCCCTCCCAGTTCATGCCAGAAGAAACTGAGGCTTACACATTTGTCATAAGTTTCCAAAACCCACAAAGCTGGTATAAGGTCTATAAAATATATATATATTAGTTAATTTCTTTGGTGATATCATTACTTCACTGTGAAGCCACTCACTGAGCCAAAGCATCCAAAGTTCAATAGGCAAAAATGATTTTATTATTTTGTAATGGTATGTAGAGATATCACTGTGAAGTTTACCGCTGGCTCACAGTTACTCCATCCTTTTTTCTCCTTCTTCCTTTCTGCATATGGGCAGAGCTGATTTTTTATAGGCATTTCCTTTCTCCTCCCTGAGGGATGGTTTAGAGCGGTGGTATCAAACTCAAATAGAAATGGTGACCACTAAACCATATATAAGAATCCCAGTGGGTCACATGATGACTTAGAAAATCATACATGTTTCTATCTATTCATGTGTTTGAGTTTGTGTGTGTGGGTGTATGTATAATGAACACATTAAAATCAGAAAGGAACTATATTTCATTGGCTACATTTGGAAGTGTTGTGGGCTATATACCATCCATGAGTCCCATGTTTGACACATCTAATTTAGGATGTGATCTTTTCTTAGTTCACTGCTCTCTCTCCTTCTCTTCTCTCCTCCCTTCCCTATGGAGATTTAATCAGACACATCTTGTTACAATAATTAATTTAATTTTTAGATTAGGGAAAATCTAATGGTATTTCATGACCCCCCTTCTTGACTATTTAAGAGAATTGGTATTAGATAATAATGTATCTATTTAATCACAAAGCTTAGAGCCCTCAATCACGAAAATTCCTAAGATTTAGGCAGAAGTTTAGCTCTCTGCTATACTTCAGATATATATTTTACTTTAGCTAACTCTTCACTTTTTTATGGTTCAAGCAATAATCTGAATGCAAGAAAATTTAATAAAAGAAACAAGTAGAATATATTGAAGTGTTTGTTACTGTATAGACATGGGCAGAAGATGTTGGGGAAAGAATTTTTTGTTTTGTTCTATTTTGTGTTCATTTCAAGAACTTTCCTTAGTCCTTAAACATATGGGTACCACTGAAAAATTTAGCCTGGGTAATTTACTGTTACCTGTATGGTAGCTTTCTTTGGTCTCTCCTTGATTTGACCTGTCTTGACTCTCCTTTATTTTTGTCCTTTCATTTTATCTTTTTTACTCCCTCCCCTGTGCCACCCATGTTTTCCAGTTCAGCTTAATTCTTCCTTACTTCCTTTGCCCTGAGCTTTTAAAGTCCTCTCAGCCTTATCTTAATCCATGTCTTTCAGACTGAATGTAATCTTTTATGAGCTAAAGTCCACTCTCTGACTCAAAAATTAAAATAATCCCAAACTAGTCTCAAGGAAAATGGTGGTTTATGCCAGTAAAATACAAATAGAAGAATCTGAGCAATTATCAATATTTGAATATATCTATCACTTTCCCCACTTAATAGTATTTTATTTTTTTCAACACTGACTTTTACAAGATTTTGAATTCCAATTTTTTACTCCTCCTTGGTCCTCCCTCCTCCCCAAGATGGCATATAATCTGATATAGGCAATGTATGAACCATCATATTAAACATATTTCTACATTACTCAATGTGTGTATTTTTACATTTTGATATTACTATATATATGTATTTGATATTACTATCTAACTATGTTTCTTGGCAATTAATATGAATCATTTCCATTCTCTTCCAAGTAGGTGCTTAAGAGAATCTGGGCAAGGGGATAAAAACTTATGAAGACACAAAATAAAAGCTAGAATTTATATAAAACTTTAAAGATTATTTAGTGATTCACTTGCATCATATCAACTGTGCCTCGTAGCAACCACAGGAAGTATGTCCCACAATTTATTTTCGTCCCCATTTTATGGATGTGGAAACTGGAGATACTAAATCTTTTCCAGATTTACACAGTTTAACTCAGGTCTTCCTGACTCTAGAACTAGTATGCTATTTCCCTATGAATATTATAAATATCTGAGTGCATATTCATTCAGAGTAAAGGGAGGAAAATCTTTAGGATGAAGGAGATCTTGGGATGTTTCTTTTGGAGAAAATCTATTTCCCATTCCTGTTCAATATTTCCCCAAGAGATTTTGAAATTAGAAATGTGCAACATAATTCAGAAGAGAACATGCTTGAAGTTAGAAGATGTGGTGGCAAGTATTGCCTCTGCCACTTGGTGGCTGTGGGATCTTCTGCAAGGTACTTGACCCTCTAAGTCTAAGACTTGGTTTCCATATGTGTAAAACCAAGGATAACAACACTTGAATAACTATATCATAAGGCTAGGAGGAAATACAATTTGTAAAGTGCTATGTAGGAGTGAGCTACAGTTATCAGTGTGGCAATTAATATAACAAATTTCTTCTGCTGATATTTGTAGAAAGTGTTTGGTACAGAGCACCATATTTGGTTCCCATCTTGATATAAGGCTGAATGTATTCAAAGAAAGTACAATGAAATTTAAAAGAGCATTATTTTACAAATGCCCCCATAACACTTGCATAAGTGATCGCAAGCATGTTATGATGGACCTGGTGTTAACAGTGGCCCTGGCATGAATCCGAATTCTGTCAGTTACTACTTGAAACTTGTGACCAGTTCACAGTTCCACCAAGAGTGAACCATTGTCCCAATTTTTCCACATCTTCTAACTTTATTCCATATTTAAAAGGAAAAGCGAGGTGTACATAGTAGATGTGCAGTTTCATGTACTATCACTTTTTTTCCTATTCTCCTATGTTATGGAAAAGCTTGTTTTATTTCTTAAGTTCAGAATAAAATCAGTACAATTACTTAAAAAACAAGCAGACTTGTGGCCATAGAAAAGTAACTTCAGCTAAATGAGTCTTGCTTCTTTACCTATAAAATAAAGATATTTTCATTACCTACTTCAAAGCCTTGTCCTGAAAAAAAAAAGAGCAAATGAAAACCTTGAAGCATTATATAAATGTCAGTTCTTCTTATTATGAACTCATTTCAGTTTTGGTTTGGTCTGGGCCTCTGATTTCATTGGATAGGGAATTCCCAATGAGGATATTTCCTCTGCTAACACAAAAGAGAACTCTCTCTGAAACTGTCCATCTTAGAGTTGCTTTGGGCAATGGGATGCTAAATCATGTGCCCAAGGCCAAGTAACCAATATATAGTTTCAGAGGTAGAACTTTAACCCACATTTTTCTTGATTGGAGACCTGATCTCTGTCCATTAAACTACGATTTCTCTCTCTCTTTATAGACCCATATTACAGTAAACCTCACTTTTCCTACATGAAAATATTCTAGAGTCATCTCTAGGTGTATTCAGCAGTACACTATTAAAAGGGTATTCTCTACACAAATATCTTATCATGGCAGGGTGTTGATCATGATTTCTTAAAGGTTGAGCCAATAAATAAATTCCAACCTTCAGCAGTTCCATTCAAGTGAAACCAGTTTTTAAGGCAGGTTTGTCAATGGATTTTATGTCTTTCATTCAGACACTACTCTAGCTCAGTTTGGAAAAGCTAACCATTAGAAGGTCAGATGATGGACTGTGAATGTTTAAAGCTGGGGCAATTCATGGAGAGGTTGTTCTAAACTAGAAGTGTCAAACACATGACTGCTAGCCACTTGCAGACTCACAATACTCCCAATGCTACAGAACCAGGGTAAAATGTAATTGAAAAATATTTAACAAAATAAACAGAAATGTAATAAAATATAATTAATATAAATATGTGGTTTTCTAAGTCACTATGACCTGTCAGGGATTATTATGTATAAGTTAGACTCTAGCTCTTCTGTTTCAATCAGTCAATGTTTATTAAATACCTACTATGTGCCAGGAACTGTAATAAGCACTGGGGATTCAAAAACAGACACAAGACAGACCCTGCCGTCAAGAAGATTGCAGTTTGAGCTGGTTACCATTGGTTAAAGCTTGGAAGATTTGCAATCGCTATCTATACATACATTTATTCATTTATTCCTTCATTCATTCATTTGCTTATACACTTAATGAGCATTTATTGAGAGCCCATTACATGCTAAATAGTGTTCTAGGTTTAGGGAATAACAAGGCAAAATTAAAATATTACCTACCCTTGTGAAACTTTCATTCTAAAATAAAAATGCATGTAGTGTGTAAAGTCAAATATGAAATAGTTAAGCAACAATGCAAAAAAATCTTTCAAGGGAAGGCACTAGCAACTATGAGAAACAGGAAAGGTCTTCTAGGTGAAGGTAATTGAGTTGAGCCTGAAGGAATCTGACATCATTGAAGGGAAACCTCTAATGATTAAATTTTAAGTTTGTGAAGAAGTGCATGAGGAAGAATGTTATTCTGTCTTTGAGACTAGCATTAAAGCTTCTGCTTTCATGGCTAAAGCAAGAAGCAAAAGTAGGACCCCTAGTGACCCATTCACACCGAGCTGGTCAGTTGCAGCAGTCCTCCCCACCAGCTTTCTGTCCTCCTGATATACATTGGCCAATGCCAACTATTTCAGGCAATGCTGCAATAAATGACCTGAACACTTGGGGGCTCTTTCAACTAGGATACTAGTATTGTCATGAAATGTCTTTGATATAGTCAGGCATGAACATCTACAAGAACAAATATGCAAGGTCATGCGTAGAGATGGAGAGCAGCCACTGGGATTATTGTGAGTCTCTGGAATGGGTTTTGGGGACCCACAATCCTCTTCTCACAGTTTTGCCTTCACATCTGTTTGAGTGCAGCTAGTGCAGAAGTGACTTCATGCTTCAAGTGTTTTGCTGAGTGAATTTCCAGGAGGCTCCTGGGACATGCATCTTTTAGCATGTCCCGCAACTCTTTCACACTCTTATTCTCTGGCCACTCGAGGCAGCATGTTCTTTTGCACTTGAAGAAGCTTTAGTTAAGTGGCCTGGAAGTGAGAGCCCTGTTCGCCCTTCTTGGCAAAACTCAACCAAGGGTAAAATCCTGAAAGCAAACCCATGGTTCCTATTGTAAAGATAGAGAGGCAATGTTAGAGCCTGACTAAGGCAGATGTTAAAATATAAAGTGGAAAACTTTTGATAGGTATTTTGTTATGGTATAAAATGGCCATGAAATCAAAGTACTCGGGCTGAATTCTTGCATTTTCATTTACTATCTGCAAGTCCTTGAACAAGTAACCTTACCTTTTTCAAACTTGAATTTCCTTGCTTGTATTATGTAGATAATAAAAAAATTACTTTCACTACCTACTAAACAGCATTCCAAAATCAATTCAGATCAACATAACCCATATGTTGTTTCTGCATAGAATATTAAGCTAAAGCAACGCAATTCCATTCAGTCAGTAGGTATTAAGCTACTGGTCATTCATTTTATGCCAGGTACACTGGAGATACAGAGAAAATTGGGAGAAACAAAAATCTAGGCTTTAAACTGCTTGCATTCCCCTACAGGAGGAAGGGCACTTGGGTAGCTAAGTAATACACAATATGTACCAAGTAAATGCTTATCTATTCAGGTACTAATATTAGTAGGGTAGCTAGGTGGCACGATGGATAGATCATGGCCTGGAGTCAGGAAGACCTGTGTTCAAATTTGACATCAGACACTTAGTAGTTGTATGATCCTGGGCAAGTCACTTAACCATGTTTGCCTCAGTTGCCTCAACTTTAAAATGAACTGGAGAAGGAAATGACAAACCACTCCAGTATCTACAAGGAATATGCAAGATCACAATATATAAATAGCTTCTCTGGTCATGCTGACATAATTTTGTCCATAAGAAGTCTTGTCAGAATTTGCACAATTATTTAAGTTCTCTCTTGAGCATAACAGTAAAGCCTAGGTTGCTGTGTTTTATTTTGTTTTTCATTTTGTTTTTCCTCCATAATCCCTACATTGTGGTAAATATATATTTGGTAGCAGTTATTTATCACATGAACTCAAAGATGAGATATTTCTCCCATAATAACCTGAACTTTACAAGACTTTCAAAAGTTCTTGTTTCTAGAGGTAAAGTGTGTTCCATGAGATTGCTCTATAAGGTGGAAACATGCCTGAAATGGACAAGGAGTAGAGGGAAAATGTGTTTTGAAGTTGAGGAGGTTAAAATTTTGTTAGCTCTAGTTGTTGAAGATTTTAAATGTGACCACTGAAATTGACAAGATAGGTGATGGGACAGGACTTTATGAAAGTGAATTATTCACCTAATTGACTCATCTGCTTTTGAACAACTATCAAAGTGCTATATTCTGAGATAAACATTACTAGAATGAAAGAAGCAGAGCACTTCAAGAAAGTAAGTTTGAATAACAATCCTAGTTCCACTCTTTAGTTCCTATGTGGCTATGGCCCTCTTGGCCTCCATTTCCTTGAAAAAGAAACAAAACAGGAGGCAGAGCCAAGATGGCAGACTAGAAAGATACACTTATGCAGGGTCCTCCCCATAGCCCATAAAATACCTGTAGAGAAGGACTTTCAACAAATTTTGGAGCAGTAGAAGTGGAAAACAACAGAGTGGAAGAGATTTCCAGCACATGGTGACCTGAAAGGCCCATGGAAACATTGGTTGCGCTGGACATAGAGCCAAGCACAGAGCCCAGCCCAGCCTTGGTGGAGTGGCGCAGCGTGATGAGACTCTGGGAGGAGGAGACCTTGGGGGCAAAATCTCCAGTCGCAATAGCAGGACCTCAGATCCCTGGGTCCACAGGTGCCAAAGGTCAGTGACAGGGTTTTATCAGCTGGCCAGGAAGGGAAAAGGGCTTTCCCATACCTCTGGCAGCAGGCAGCAGCCACAGAGCCTGCACAGCAGCCCCTATGGAAGCTCCATTGTTGGAGCATAAAAACCCCTGGGGGCATTGAAGAGCTAAGTCTTACCTCAGCCCTGGGTGGAGGCCCTGGCTGAGGTGGTCTTTGTCTCAAACTGAATGGTGGCCCTGCCCATCCAGCTTATCTGGAAATCAGCCCCCAGTGCTACCTTGGTGGAACTGGAGGCCAAGTGGCTATGGAGAGGTATCTGCTAAGATTCTGGGCACAAAAATCCCTCTCTGGGTCCAGACCAGTACACGCTTGATTGTGCCACCTTAGAGGAACTGAGATCTCACAGATTCCAGAGTATACCCTACTCTTGACAAAGAACCCAAAAGTCAAGTAACTGTTTGGGAAAATGCCCAAAAAAGGGGAAAAAAAAAGATCATAGAAGGTTACTTTCTTGGTGAACAGATATCTCCTCCCATCCTTTCAGAGGAGGAAGAACAATACTTACCATCAGGGAAAGACATAGAAGTCAAGACTTCTGTATCCCAAACATCCAACATAAATATTCGATGGGCTCAGGCCATGGAAGAGCTCCAAAAGGATTTTGAAAATCAAGTTAGAGATGTGGAGTAAAAACTGGGAAGAGAAATGAGAGAGATACAAGAAAAGCATGAAAAGCAGGTCAACAAAAGGAGACCCAAAAAAATGCTGAAGAAAATTATACCTTGAAACTCAAGGCTAACTCAACTGACAACAGAGGTTCAAAAAGCCAATGAGGAGAAGAATGCTTTAAAAAGCAGAATTAGCCAAATGGAAAAGGAGGTCCAAAAGCTCACTGAAGAAAAGAGTTCTTTCATAATTAGAATGGAATAGATGGAGGTTAACGACTTTATGAGAAACCAAGAAATCACAAAACAAAACCAAAAGAATGAAAAAATGGAAGATAATGTGAAATATCTCATTGGAAAAATAACTGACCTGGAAAATAGCTCCAGGAGAGACAATTTAAAAATTATGGGACTACCTGAAAGCCATGATCAAAAAAAGAGCCTAGACATCAACTTTCAAGAAATCATCAAGGAGAACTGCCCTGATATTCTAGAAGCAGAGGGCAAAATAAATATTGAAACAATCCACCAATCCCCTCCTGAAAGAGATCCAAAAAGAGAAACTTCTAGAAACATTAAGGCCAAATACCAGAGTTCCCTGGTCAAGGAGAAAATATTGCAAGCAGCTAGAAAGAAACAATTCAAGTATTGTGGAAATACAATCAGGATAACACAAGATCTAGCAGCTTCTACATTAAGGGATCGACGGGCATGGAATAGGGTATTCCAGAAGTCAAAGGAACTAGGACTAAAACCAAGAATCACCTACCCAGCAAAACTGAGTATAATACTTCAGGGGAAAAATTGGTCTTTCAGTGAAATAGAGGACTTTCAAGCATTCTTGATGAAAAGACCAGAGCTGAAAAGAAAATTTGACCTTCAAACATAAGAATGAAGAGAAGCATGTAAAGGTAAACAGCAAAGAGAAGTCATAAGGGACTTACTAAAGTTGAACTGTTTACATTCCTACATGGAAAGAGAATACTTGTAACTCTTGAAACTTTTCAGTACCTGGGTAGTTGGTGGGATTACACACACACACACAAACACACACACACACACACACACACACACAGAGCACAGAGTGAATTGAATAGGATGGGATCATATCTTTAGAAAATGAAATTAAGTGGTGAGAGGGAAATATATTGGGAGGAGAGAGGGAGAAATGGAATGGGGCAAATTATCTCTCATAAAAGAGGCAAGCAAAAGACTTTTCAGTGGAGGGAAAAAGAGGGGAGGTGAGAGAAAAACATGAAGCTTACTCTCATCACATTCGACTAAAGGAAGGAATAAAATGAACACTCATTTTGGTATGAAAACCTATCTTACAATACAGGAAATTGGGGGAGAAGGGGATAAGCAGGGTGAGGGGGAGGATGGAAGGAAGGGCAGTGGGAGGAGGGAGCAATTTGAAGTCAACACTCTTGGGGAGGGACAGGATCCAAAGAGAGAACAGAAGCAATGCGGGGCACGATAGGATGAAGGGAAATATAGTTAGTCTTACACAACACAACTGTTACGGAAGTCACTTGCAAAACTACACAGATATGGCCTATATTGAATTGCTTGCCTTCCCAAAGGGAATGGGTGGGGAGGGAGGGATGAAAAGAAGTTGGAAGTCAAAGTTTTAGGAATAACTGTAGAGAATTGTTCTTACTACTAGGAAATAAGAAATACAGGCAATGGGGTATAGAAAGTTTTCTGGCCCTACAGGACAAAAGAGAAGATGGGGACAAGGGAAGGGAGGGATGTTAGAAGAGAGGGCAGATCAGTGATAGGGGCAATTAGAATGCGGGACGTTTTGGGGTGGGGGGGAGGGAAGAAATGGGGAGAAAATTTGGAACCCAAAATTTTGTGAAAATGAATGTTAAAAGTTAAATAAACAAATTTAAAAAAAAGAAAAGAGAATATCTTGAACAGTGAAATCTTTCCCAGTCAATTTTTATAGAGTTTGTATATTTTTCCTCATAAAATTCCATCTCAGATTTCTTGATATTGAATAAATAAAAACAGTCAAAAACAAAAAAAGAAACAAAACAGGGTTAGGACGCAATGATTTCTAGTATCCCCTATAGGTCTAAATGTTGTGTCCCTCCATCCCACATCCCCTCCACCCCTGTCTTTTTTAAAAGTCTCTTTTGGTCTTTTTGGTTTGTTTGTTTGTTTCCTCCAGTGCCTTCATTTAGGGGAAAGTTGTTTATTTCTTTGTCTGTGATGATTAGAGGTCTTCAAATGCCCAGGGCTCCTAGGATCTCTGGGAGGCCCCTTTGTTATGCAAAGAAAGTCAGTGCTTTCCATTTCTTTACTTTTGTTTTGCTTGTCTCCCTCATGCCCACCTACTTACCCCCACCCTCATCCTTTTTGCTGCTTTATAGATTGACAGCTTTGATAATAAAGTTAATGCAAATTTCTCAGGAAAAGTACTCCTTATCCAAGCAAAATTAGTTGACTCTACCTCCCATTTTTGCATGTATTTTATACTTCTCAGGATAAAATAACAAATAAACAAAAAAAAGCCATCAAAAGGCTTTTCAACAAATCACTCTTTGTACAAGGTAGAACCTCCATAGAGAAGGTACAAAAAGGGAAGGCTGAAAATCAAAGAGTAGTTAATGTTTGCTCAGCTTCCAGTGGCCAATTCATGAGTACATTATTCAGTTTTTCCACTGATGCTACATTGTTTTGTTGTTTTCTTTACTTTCCCCCTCCTCATCTTCTCACAGATGGGCAAAGGTGTGTACTGGGACTGAATATTCACAAGAGAACAGTGAAAATCAGACATTTGGGGAATGACAGAAGAATAGCTATACAGACTCTTCAAAGTCATTCTCCCAGCCCTCCACAATCCCAGCCACAATCTCTCTGAACTGGGGAACAAAAGCTTCCTGCCTCATTGTTCTTTTGCCACCCAGTATACTTTCATTTTCTTTTGCATGATTAAGGAATTAATTAGCTCTTCCTACTAAGCACCTGCTCTTTTCTTTCACATCCTCCAGAGGACAACAGAAGTAAGGCAATACTGGAGTCTTTGCATAGAATTTAATGTGGTTCAAGTCTAATTGTGTGTGTGTGTGTATGTGTGTGTGCATGTGTCCATACTCAGAGTATTAAGTGTGATAACTAAAAGAAGTGATGACAGAGTAGATAGAGTTGACATCAGAGTCAGGAAGGCCTGGGATTCATGTCCCATCTTTGTCACATATGTGATCCTGGGCAAGTCAACTAAACATGCACTGCTCTAAGCAAAACTTCAAGACTATAAATTTCTGAAAGATGTTGTCCTACACTGGTAGCAGGAATTTTCTTATCTGGAAATTCTCTTTACCGATGAAATTACAGGTCCAGTTTTTATCTCATATATGCAAGATACTGTACCATGTTGTATCTATTCAAAGATGAAAAAAAAAGTCATAGTACCTACATAACAGGAATTTAGAGTAAAACAGAGGGGATAGGGCAAGTATACAAATAGCTTATTGGGCTGTGACTGGGCCAAGGAGAGATCCAAGAAGAAAACCACCAACACCAACACCACTCCAACAACAACATGTTTAAGGTAAGTCATTAAGGCAAGAACACTTTCATCTGGGTCCTTTCCAGCCTGGCTATTCTATTCTGTGTTTTATCATTCTTTGTTCTATGTTGCCTTGCAGCATTAGCATGCTCTATTTCATGTTCTACCATTTTCTATTCTAGGGCCCCTCTTTCATTCTAATTTCTACTTTAATAGCCATATAAATGAGTATTGGTAGTTGAGGAAGTGTTTTACATTTATTTTTTTTTTCTTTTGAGAATAAACATTTGCAAATTCTTTCTTTGGCAGAAGAGAGGAAGAGACCTTTGATTCTTTAATATGTGGAAACTCCTATCCATGAAAATCAAGCAGGTGACTGCTGTGAAGCATTTAGCCTCATTGAGCTGCCTAAGGTACAGAGACCTTAAGTGACTTATCTACAGTCAAAAAGCCAATAGGCATCAGAGACTCAGCTTGGATCAGTTCTTTCTGATTTCAAGGCTAGTCCTCTATATAACTTATAATCACCATCAATTTGTCACATATAGATAGAGTATGAGTCATTATAATGTCTGCAAAATGGGAAAATTGGAATAGATGACCTTTAAAGTCCCTGCTATTTCTAAAGACATGAAACTATCTTTATTCACTAGGGAACTACTGTTTTTTGTTTGGTTGTTTTGGGTTTTGTTTTTTTTTTTAAGTGGGTAAAGGACAGGAGGAAGCTTTCAAAAAATTTTCTAGCCAATATGTAAAATGCCTTCAGAATTTAGATGTATAAGGGACATTTTAAATCATTTAGTCCAAACTCTTTTTTTCAAAGTAAGGAAATGGAAGTCAGGAAGGAAAATGTCTTGTTCATGACCACATAGGAGTAAATAATAGAAATGAAATTTTTATTCAGATTTGCTTCCTTCAAATCCTGTGTTCTTTCTACTATAAAATGTTTATCACAAAATGTAGCACTTCTATAGTTAGTTGAAAAACAGAAGAGTCAGTTTGTGAAATTGAACATATCTGTTAATTTAGTGCCTCATTTTTTTTTTTTCTGATTGATTCATTATACCTATGTTGTGGAATTAGCTAATTTTACAGAATTTAAAAAAAAAAGAAAAAAAGAAAAACAACCAACCCTCCAGCAGAGTCTATTCTACCAAAATCTGGCTCAGATATATCACCATTCTATCAAAATGATTCTCCATTTTTGAGACTTGGCCAGCAGATCATAAGCCCCAATGTACTCTCAAATCCCAGGAAATTTTCAAGGAAAGAGCCAGAAAGGTGGTACTCATCCATTGTTTGAGAACCACAGTAACTATGTCAAAATAAAGCTGCTCACCAGAAGTTTGGTCACCTGTGAATGTTGATTTTTGGGTCAGAGCAGCCAAAAAACATGATCTTGTGAGACGTAAAGTGGTTGAAAATATGTGACAGGGGGCCATGAGAACTGCCCTATGAGCGCCCCCTTAAGAACTCAAGGCCTTTCCATCCACCTAGTAGCTAGTCTCTCCTACATGTGTTGTCCTCCCTAATTACAGGTTGAGGTCTTTGAGAGCAGAGAATATTTCTTTTTTTCCTCTCTGTATCTTCAGAGATTAGCACAGTTCTTGGCATATTGTAATCACTTAATAATTGCTCTATACCTTCCTTCAGAGAGAATAAATTACAGATTTTTAATGTAATGACTGATTGCAATACAGATGTTTTAAGGAAGGGCATATATAATTCCTCACTTCAATCTAAGTGTCATCTACCTAAGTGCAGCCACATTTCTCCTTAACTACCAGAGGCACAGATATATCTGCTATAAACTGAGGCATCTGAATGAACTGTCAGAATAGACTGAAAAATTGATTGCTATGACATGGATTCAGGCTATATGACCCCCCAAACCACCTGAGTAATCCATAAAAGTATAAAAAAGTGGATGTAATACTCCCCTCCCCTCTCACCTTTTAATCAGAAACAATAATAGGAAAACTTTTTTGCACTATATATCTATATCTATCTCTCTGCCTGTCTGTCTGCCTGTTTGTTTTTTAAGGAGGTCATGGTCAAGGAGGGTTAATAACTCTCCACTTCCCCTAGAATTATCAATGCCCTTCTTCTATTGGTCATTAATCCTGAAGAGATTCATTATACCTTTATCAGGGCTGTGTGAGTGCAGCTCATGCTACAGAAGGTAGAACAAAAATGAAAAATCAACAGACTTGAACATCTGAGACCTCGGCAAGGTTCCATATTAATCAACTCTTGAGAGAGAAGTCTTAACCCAGTGATGAGAGAAGGCAAAGGAAGAGGTGATTGATTCACTTCAACTCCTCTGTTGTGATAACCCCTTGATATTAGTTTGACTCATGCTCCTGTCATCATAAAGCCCCCTATTGGGGGAACTAATTGAAACTTCACAGAATGTTATATCTTGAATAGCATTATAGAGGCCTGTTTGCAAGCAAATGTAGTTCTCCATGTCAAGAGGGCATTACTATTCGCAGTTTTGTAGATCATCCTGTGATTCAATTCTGGTTGATGTTTCTAGAACCCATCAGGGAAAATTTGCTTCATAATGAGTAGGCTAAGTAACCTATCACATATTTTCCAGTGTTCTTTATGGTGCTTTTTGAGTTTGACATTGTTAATAGATACTGCTTGTGTGTCAGACAGGAAAAGATGTTACAGTTTCTAATGGGGAAATGTATGCTGTTTTCTAATTACTTTTGAATATTTATCATATATGTATCCATTCATTGATTCATTCATTCCATTCATTCAATAGGTCCATTCATTTATTCTTTCTATTTATTCATTTATCAATTCAATTACTCATTCGTTGAAATTATTGAATAAATGTTTATAAACCTACAGCTTCTAGCTCCAAATCCAGTGACACACATACACACACACACATACACACACACATACACACACATTTGTTCTTTGACAGGGACGGGGCAAAAGAAACTAAAGGGAATAACTATTTATATAGAATCCACTATGTGCCAGATTTTATGCTAAGTCCTTTTTATAAATATTTTCTCACTTAATCCTCATAACAATTCTATGAGGTAGGTGCTATTATTATTTCCATTTTGCTGTTGAGAAAACTGAGGGAAGCAGAGGGAAAGAGATTTGGTCAGGGTCATGTAGTTAGTAAATACAGGAGGCTATATTTAAAATCAGGTCCTGCTGACTCTAGGCTCAGTGCTCTATCCACTGGGCTGCCTCTTTTTCCACATGGTCCTCATCAAAAGAAGACACACAGGTCTTTGACTAATTTCTCACATCTTATTTAGAAAATTGTTCTTTCAAAAGCCTACTTATTGGATAAGGAAAAATTGATGGAGGTGAGGTAATTCCAGCCTTGTAAGGGAAAAAAAAAAGTAGCAAAAGTTACATTTCATTTTTTTCTCTAAAGCTATATAGATAAAGGATCACCTTAGTTCTATTTTTTTAGACTGTGCTATAGAGCTTTGTAAATGATTCCAACCAAAAACTACATGATCTGATCATAAAACCAAAGAGAGGAAGAATTATAAAGTTCGAAGCGACCTTTGATGTTAGCTAATGTAATCATCATGTGAAGTTCGAATTCCATCAATGACATTCTGAAAATTATCCCTCCAGATTTAATATTTTTTTAAAATTTTAATAAAAAATAACAACAACAGTAATGTAATAGCATTTATATAGGGCTTTAAGTTTGCAAAGTTAATTAAATTTATCTCTTTTTTCCTCACAACAATCCTTACCAATGAGGAAACAGAGAAACACACAGGTTAAGTGAATTGTCCAGGGTCACAAATCTAATATGCATTTAAGGCTGAATTTGAACTCAGCTACTCTTGACTCCAAGTATAACACTCTTTGTATTGCCTTAGTTATCACCATCTGCAAGCAAAGACTGGATAACTATTTGTTGTGTATGTGCGACTACATGAATTGGAATAGATGGTCTCAGATTTTCTGAGATCCTATAATACTTGGGTCCAAGTGAACAACAACAAAAAGTCTAATTCTTCTTCCACATGCCAGACCTTCAAGATCTGAAGACTAATATGGAGAAATGGTCTCTTCTCTGGGCTGAATATCTCCAATTCCTTTAACAGGTTCTTAAATGGTATGATATTCCGATCCTTCACTAATATGGTTATCTTACTTTTGATCAGGGATTCATAACCTATGGTCAGTGAACTTTATATATATAAATATTTTTGTATAAATAAATACACTTCCCACATATGTATGTGCATGTGTATATATGTACACATGTAACATGCATATAGAATACATATGTATATATGTGTATGTATACATACATGTACATATATATATAGTGTTTCAGCATAATTTATTTCCTTTATTAGGAAATATATTGCATTTTATATTGTGTACTCAAAATTATTATTCTGAGGAGTCCACAGGCTGTTCACCAAATTGTCCTATTCATCCTGACATTCATCTGCCAAATGTACCCTTTTAACATTCTAATCTCCCTTTTTTATACATGTTCTAATTTGTCAACCCTAATCCATATTAGTGTCCAGAACCGAACACAAAATTCCAGACATGCTCTGACCAAGGAAAAGAACTCTGGAAGTATTACACCTATCTTGTTATAGGTACAAAAATTGAGGCATCCAAACAAGACACAATTCACAAGACCTCCAAAATGTAATATACTTTTGAATTAAAAGACATTAAAAATACTGCCATCACATCATAATCATCATACAAGAAAATGGTAGAAACTATAGGAAGCATCTCTTTTAGCTCAAAAAAAATGGACTCATCAAATAAGTAGCAAAACATGATAGTGACCTGAATCATACATCAGAAATTCATTATGCTTGAGAGACAGACAGATGCCAAATTCCATTCTACAAACAAACACCTTAAAGTACCCTATAGAACTGAATTAGTAAGGGTGCATGATTGGAACTGGACCACTCCCACTGGCCAAACTGCTTTTTACAATCACACAGATATAGTGATCAATAAAACATTTAAGAACATTGCTTTTAAAAGATGTTGCAATATAGAATAATAACACTATCTATGCTTGTACCTATAACATGAAAATACCTCTAAATATAGAAATCAAACAGAGGAAATTAAAATCATGTTGGAAGAAGCTGGGTTACATAGCAATCATCTTTCTGTCTCCTACTGGAATTGCACTGTGGATGGTTTCAGTAAGTCTGTAGAAAATGAATTTATGTCACAATAAAAGCTATAAAAATCAGTTATTATATCTACCTGTGCAGTAGTCCATAGAATGGGGTATATTAAAATGATAATAACTGGATTTCAAGTTATCTTCAAAATTTAGTTATCTATACTCAAGAAATATGACAGAAAATGTTTAATAATAGTAACAGCAACAATAATAACTATTAATGTTTATATAGCACTTTACAGTTTGAGTGATCTTCTCATAGATACAATATAAGGAAGTTAAAAGATTATTATGTCTATTTTGTAGGATGTAAAATTTACCGATAAGTAGTTTTAGACTCAGCATGGGGGATTTGTAGCACAGAATACACTTTCTCAGGAATCAGTGTGTTCCTCATCCCTTGAGTTCTTCAAGAGGAGACTACATGGTCACTCATTTGGGATTTGGTAAAAATAATAACATTCCAGACACAGTACAAATTAAATGATCTCTTAGGTGCCTTCACCAATCAATCTCTGAAGCAACCTCCAATTCTTAGATTCTATAACTCTAGATAAGGATATCTTTGCTCCCTTTGCTTCTCTGAAGGGATTTTTAAAGTATGGAGAGCTCCCAGATTCTTCCAGCATTTCCTTGTTGAGATCAGCTGCTGTTGTGTAAGTTTAGATATGTAAGATAGCACACCCTGGAAGGGACTGAGAATTACCCAGACTCACCCCAATCCATCCCAAATGGAATATATATTGAGGAAGAAGTCTTTTTCCCTACCCATTCCATCCCCCAAAAAAGTAATTTTATAAACTTATTCAGTTAGAGAATAGAAAAAAAGGCCACATATATTTTGTTAAACTGTAATTTCTTAAAGGACATTCATAAAAAATGTAGACATGAAATATACTTCAGAAACTGTTGAAACTAACCCTTTAGGGAAAGTTACTTAACCATCATCTATTCTAACACAAACCACTAGAAGAATTACCATTATGACATACCTAATAAGTGGGCATCTATGTTTTATTTGAAAATGTCCAAGGACAGGGTTCCCACCATTTTCTGAGGAACTCCATCCCATTTTGAGATAGTTTTAATTGTCAAGATCACCTCTAATGATGAATATATTCACTTTTTATGAAATCAGGAAGGGGAAACAAACAAAGAAAAACAACAATAAAAGCCAATAAAAACTATACTAAGTTAAATTCTTTCCCTCCTTATATCATTCAAATTATACCACAGAAACATACAGAGTAACAATGGAAAAATCACGTAACGTGCAAGTTTCCTCATCAGTAAAATAAAAAAATAAATACTTAAAGTATTGACCTCTCTGATTTGTAGTGACTCCTTCTACTAATGCAGACGGGTGCCTCTTCTACCACTTGTAATCTTGGAGACTTGCCTGGAGCAGTTAGATGTTAAATTCCTTGCCCAGGGTTTGAGAGGTAGAATGTGTCAAAAGCTGGCCTCAAACCTGTCTTTTGACTCCATATCAGCTGTGCCACAATGCCCATTATCATTATTGTTATCATTATTTCCTCTGTAGTAGTCTGAACCCTAAGATGAAAATGGAAAGATGGGGTAGTGAAAAAGAGTAGGAAGCAAATTTCCTTCATATTCCATCAATTAACAAGTTTCTTGGTTCTTACTGCATTTTATAACTTTCTCCATACTTTTCTCATTTTGTTAACTCCTATATATTTTACAGAAATAACTGTGCACTTCTTATGGAGATGTAAGGATCAAGGGGCAGAGGTTAGCAGTCAGATATAAACCCTAGTTGTAGAGTGGATAGTGTTAAAGAATAAGGATGGACTTAATGAAAGAAATAAAGGTTTATTTAGTCTAAAGAAAGAAAGATTGGAAGAAGTCATTAGTATCAATATTTGAAGGACTGTTATATGAAGAAGAGATTTGACTGGTATACAGCTCCAGAAGGCAAAGGTAGGTGCAGTGATTGTATTTTAGGGAGCAGTATGTTTGGGTTTATCTTGAGTAAAAACGTGTCTCATTGAATTTTCTCAAAGAATAAATGCTATATCTTAAAGACTTCCTCTTAATATTACATCACAGGACTCTAGAATAGGAAGATACCATAGTTCCTAACTAACTTAATACCCTCATTTTCCAGAAGGGAAATGAAAACCACAAGAGGAAAGTAAATTTTTCAAGATCATTATAAAGAACTGCTATATAGAGAAAATTGAACATGAACTCTTATCAGAGGATCATAGATTTACTACTAAAGGGAATAGAAGTCATGTGATCTAAGCCCCTTGTGTTACAGACGAGGAAACTGAGGGCAAAAGGGTGAGCTGACTTGGTCAAGGTCACATATGTAACAAAATGGTATGGCTAGTGTTTTCCTTCAGGTACTCTGCCCACAAATTTTGTCTTCCTTTCGCTGCCTCTCAGATAATCATGAGAGAACAAATTGAGGCATCAGGAACTGGAGTGGAATAAAGAATGTTTAGGACCTTGGCACAATGCTAGCACCACAGCCTTCCACGCAGAATTAAGTGTTGCCAAATATCTCTTCTGTGTTTCATTCAGCACTTTGTACTTCAAGCAAAAGGAGTCTCTTTTAGTTACTCATGTAATAAACTTTTCAATTCATTGATAAACTGCAAATGTTATCACTTCATACACTGTTCAATCTGGAAGGAAACTTACTTTTCATCTAATTGAAATTCACCCTTCCCAAACTCTGACATTTTACATATGAGAGAACTGAGGTTTACAAGGAACATGACTTCCCTTTGAAACAGAATGTGAAATACTCTTATTATAAAGGAAATGCAAATCAACATAAAACTGAGAGTTCACCTCATACCTTGAAAATTGGCAGAAATGACAGTAAATTGCAATAGTCAATGTTGGAGGGGGTTGTAGAATGATATGTACATCAATATATTGTTGGCAAAGCTGTGAAATAGCACAACCATTTTATTGTTCTGTAATTATTCAAATAAAGTGATTGAAATGCCCACTCCCTTTAAACAATTGCCCATTCTACTATAGAATGGCTAAAAAAATATGGTACTTAAATAGAATACTCCTGTGCTGTTAAGAAATGTGTGTGATGAATACAGAGAAGTATGGAAAGATTTATAGGAACTGATTCAGAGTAAAGTAAACAGACCCCCCCAAAAAACCATATATACAATAACTGCAGTGATATAAATAGAAAGAATAACTACACACCAAAAATTCAAAAGAGAATATAACAAAATTATATGGATTAAGTAGGATTCAGATTGTGAGGTATAAGAGGATACTTCCTCCATTGCGGAGGTGGGAGATTCATAGATGTTCCACGTTGCAAGTATTTCAAGACTTCCAAAGTACATTAAGTTGTTATGACATGTTCGTTTTTTCTTCTCTGAAAATTCCTTGTTTTATGGGATGGTTATCTGGGAAGGATAGGAAGAGGGATATTTGGAATAACTATGATAACATTAAAAAAAGCAAGTCTACCAAATTTATTTAAAAAAGAAAAAATATACAAAGGATTATTTTTGTGGCTCCCAAAATTAAAGAAATCATAGAAATCTCAGAACTTTATTTCATTTAATCCATTGCAATTACATTAGTGTCCCAAATCTCAGTCTTTATTCACTGTATTTTCTTCAATAAAAGAAAGGACTATTGAAATTATGCTATATGAAAGAAAAATACCATGGGATGTATCATCATAAAAAGTAAACTGTTTGACCCAATGGTTTTTGGTTCTTTAAACTCACACCACAGAAAACAGAGGAAGATGATGAATAAATGACTTGTAGTTGTCTCATGAGTGCTTTCGGAAAGAACTCAGACCTTCCAATCATTCTCAAGTGAGCATTTTTTGAGAATAGATAATTTTGTCATTAATCCGAAGATAATATTGAAGTTACAAAATTGGCTTGCATTATTTTTTCTACTCTTTTCTAATTACCTTTCCTTGCCCTTTCTAGTATGCGTATTTTTTTTTAAATTCATTAACAGGAATATTGAAAGACAATGCCTATTGTTCCTGTCAGTTGTTATCTCTTACAAAAAATAAATTCTTATTTTTCATGTCTTCTCAGATGATCTATTAAGTTTGACACACATTTTAAGTGTTAAATATTATTTTTCTATTAAAATTCATAAAGTCAAGGAAAACTTTAATTCAATACATGTTAAATGCCTTACCTCCCACCTGTCATCTGCACAAAGCATATAATTTCTGCAAAATTATGCAAAAATAAGCTAATTAAGTTTTAATTTGCTAATCCTTGCTCAGCTAAACTAGTGACATATGCAAATTGCCTGTTGAGCCCTTAGTAACTTTTTGAAGCAAATGATAAACACAGTTCTTATTTCATATTTTAATGCTTTTTTTAAACTATTGATTGACAGATTAGTGAGCTGGATAAATGGAGATACATATTCACTGCAGGTTTATGGGCAATTCTGTGAGACAGTGGGAAGAATTCATGAAACCAGAGCAGAGTCATTGTAACAAACAAAGGTTTAGGACTTTAGAATTTATCTATTGTGGCCCAAAGAATTCCAGAGTTTGGGCAACAGTTGGATTACTCCTACTCTATGGTAAAATTTTATTGGAATTACTGTTTGTGGGGGAAGGAAGTACTCTGCAGGCCATTCATCTCATCAAAATCATAACTAATAATTAAAAATATATTTCAATCTCCTTTCTTGAGTCAGAGTTTCAGTGAAAGTGGAAAATAAATTGCTTTCCATTTTAAAATATTTTTCCTTATTAGGTACTAAATTCAGATGACATTTAAGAACATAAAGAAATTGCATATATTTTGTTGACAAAGTTTGCATTTTTAAAAATAAGTGAATGAGTATATGAGGCATGATTACCTCATAAGTGCTCACATTTTTATAGTACTTTAAGATATTCAAGTGACTTCCCTCAACAACCCTTTGAGGAAGGCCATCAA
This sequence comes from Notamacropus eugenii, assembly GCF_028372415.1. NCBI lineage: Eukaryota > Metazoa > Chordata > Mammalia > Diprotodontia > Macropodidae > Notamacropus > Notamacropus eugenii. The sequence goes on from NC_092876.1 coordinate 121,438,180, forward strand.
AGTATTTTTAAGCTTTTTTTTTATTTTTTTTTATTTTTTTATTTTTTATTTTTATGAATGAAGCTTCAGAGTTTGTCACTTAGAATCATAGCATTATAGATCTGGAGTTACTGTGTTCCAACTCTTCATTTTTATGGGTGAAGTTGAGAGCCAAGAGCGATGATGTACCCTTCTGGGGTGACAATGTAAATGATGGGATGAGATTTGCACCCAGGTCTTCAAATCTGTTGTTCTTTCTGCCACATAAAGCTACCTCTCTAAATAGATTATCACTTTCCTCATATGAAGATGATGATATTTCACAGACTAACACAATTTGATTTTAAAACCACTTTCATAGTCACTGAGTAAAACCCATAACCAAAAAGAAGCCTCACTGTGACCTACACAACAAATTGATAGCTCTTGGTGTTAGGAAGTTTTTCCTAAAAATCAAACTTAATTTTTCATCTTTGCCACATCTTCCCCTTGTTTTTAGTTGTAGCTTCTGGAATCAAACCTAAAATAGAAGTTTAATTTCACTTGCTTATGACAGCCCTTCTAAAACACAAACACAACTATAATTTCTATCCCAAGATTTCTATTCATCAGGCTAAACATTGCCCATTCCGTCACCCACTCTTCATGAAACATGGACATATGATACTTTACTGGCCAGGTTGTACTCCTCTGTGTACTCTTTAGTAACATAACATCTCAGGTTATACCCACCTAACGGTCTATTTCTCTCAGGATTTGGTCCTATACTCTCTTCTCTTCTTCCTTTCTACTGTCTCAGTCCCATGTGTCTAATTATCATCTCTATACAGATGAATCTCAGATTTTTCTTTTATGTAGTCTTTCTTCAGCTCCAGTCCTACCAGTCGCTTTTTAGATATCTCTGCCTAGATGTCCCAGAGAAATCTCAAACTCAATCTGATCAGAAGTGATCTTTCTCCCCAACTTCCCTATATCTACCAAAGTTCTCATCACCCCAATCACCTACGCTTGCTATTTTCAGGTCATTCTTGCCTTTTTAATTTTAATTTTATGGAATAGAACAAGCATGCCCTTAACATAGTATGATTTAAAAAAGATGATTGCACATGAAACTGCAAATCTGCTATGCACAACTTGATATTAGTTTCAAATATACAACAAAATTATTACGTAAATTTCTTTTTTCCTTCCCTCATCACCCCCATCATATAGATGGCAACCATTAGACATAAATATGCATGTATGCATGTATGTATGTACATGTATGTAAATGTATGTATGCATGCTTATGTGTATATATGTATGTGTGTAATATCTATGCGTGTGCATATACTTTTATAGTTTATTTATAGTTCGATTATAATTATAGTTTCATAGTTAACTTGGTCCTTTATAGTTAATTTGTGTATTTATGAGAGTGAAAACAACTTATTCTCTCAAAGTTTTATTTAAACAATGTTACTGTTGCTGCACAGAATTTCTCTGGGTTCTAATCACTTTACTTTTCATCATTTCATGCAAGTCTTTCCATTTTACCCATAAAATCATTGAGTTTATCATTTCTTAAAGCACAGTAGCATTCCATCACAACGACAGCCCACAACTTGTTCAGTTGTTCCCTGATTGATGGGCATCCCTGCCATTTCCATTTCTTTGTTACTACAGTCGTTCTCTACTTCTTACTTCTGCTCACATATATTTAGTCTGTTACCAAATTTGTTGTTTCTACCTTTGCAGCATGTCTAGTATGTATTTCCTTCTTTTACTCCTATCACTACTACTCTCACATAGGCCTTCTTTATCTCATGACTAGAGTACTGTAATTTATTTCTGATTGATTTCCCTAATTCAAGTTCTCCCCATTTCTGTCCGTTCTTTACTCAGCTGCCATAAAGTTCTTTCTAAATTGTAGAACGGCCATATCTCCCTGCTATTCAGTAAACTCCAATGACTTGTCTTTACCTCTAGAAATAAACAGAAATCTTCTGGTTCCTTTATGAGTTTTTCTCAACCTGATTCCTTAGCACTTTTAAGTTTTCAAAGTACTTTACAAACAGGATTATAATTAATGATAATGCTAGGAGGTAAGTGCTATTATTATCCCCATTTTCAGGTGATGAAACTTGGTCAGACAAAGGTCAAGTATCTTGACCAGAATGACATGCATAGTAAGTGTCTGAGGCAGATTTTAACTCCTGTATTCCTGGGTCAAAGTCCAGTATTTCATTCATTGTACCACTTGAATGTACTTCAAAATAAACTTTTTTTGGTTGCCATTGTATATTTCTGATCCATTTTGAGGTGGTAGTCCACAAAACACCCTAAATGTTGTCCTTTAATTGAAAAGTTGCTTAACCATAACTCCCCCATCATGCTGTTGTGATTCTGAGTTTTTGAAACCCAGTTCAAGACATTGTACTCATTCCTATTTACCGTTAGCTTAATATACTTTTTCTCACTATTTTAGACTGTCATGAACTTTCTGCATCTTGACTCTTTTCTTCTAATGCATAAGTTCTCACTCCCAGTTTTGTATCATCTGCAAATTTCTTAATCATGCCATCAAAAGTTATCTACATTGGGGGCAAAGCCAAAATGATGGAGTAGAAGCAGAAACTTGTTAGAGCTCTCCCCACAAGACTAGCCAAATACCTGTAAAAAATAACTCTAAACAAGTTCTGAAGCTGTGGAACTCCCTGAATGATGGAATGAGGCAAACCTCCAGGCCAAGACAACCTGGAAGTTCAACAGGAAGCATCTATTATGCCATGCAAGGAGCAGAGAATAGTCCAGCATGGGTCATTTCAGCACAGGCCTGACCTGAGCAGGCCACAGGAGGACTGAATCTATGGAACCTGTGCTGGTTTCTAGACTTCACAACCCCAAAACACCAAAGACAAATTAGAAGGTCAATGAAAAAAAACTTGTAAGACCTATGTGAGAGAGTAGAGAGGTCTGACCCTAGTCCCAGGGTGGCAGAAGGGGTAGAGCAGTTTGGGGCAGTCATAACAGCAGCAGGGGTAGCAACAGTGGCTGTTTCTGAAACTTGAGACCCATAGATAGTGGGGGGGGGGGGGATCAACTGACTATTGGAAGCAGAAAACCACCTTGACAAAGAGTTCAAAAGTCAAATAAAAGGGTGGTGAAATGAGTAAAAAGTGGAAAAATAATGAGACTATAACATCTTACTTTGGTTTCAAGGAAGACCAAAATAGACAAACAAAAGAAGACAACAAAGTCAAAGTTCCTATATCCAAAACCTCCGGGAAAAATATGAATTGATCTCAGGCCATGTAGGAGCTCAAAAAGGATTTGAAAATCAAGTAAGAGAAGCAGAGGAAAAATTGGGAAGAGAAATGAGAGTAATGCAAGAAAAACATGAAAAATAAGTCAAATAATTGCTAAAGGGAACCAAAAAAATGCGGAAGAAAATAATACATTAAATAATAGACTAACTCAAATGGCAAAAGAGATCCAAAAATCCAATGAGAAGAAGAATGCCTAAAAAGCAGAATTGGTCAGATGGAAAAGGAGGTCCAAAAGCTCATTGAAGAAAATAATTCCTTAAAAACTAAAATGGAGCAAATGCAAACGACTGACTATGAGAAATCAAGAAATTTTAAAACAAAACCAAAGTAATGAAAAAAATAGAAGACAATAGGAAATATCTCATTGGAACAAACAACTGACCTGGAAAATAGATCCAGGAGAGATAATTTAAAAATTATTGAACTACCTGAAAGCCATGATCAAAATAGAGCCTAGATATCATTTTTGAAGAAATTATCAAGGAAAACTGTTCCAATATTTTACAACTAGGGAATAAAATAAATATTAAAATAATTCACTAATCATCTCCTGAAAGAGATGCCAAAAGGAAAACTCCTAGGAATATTGTAGTCAAATGACAGAGCTGCCAGGTCAAGGAGAAAATACTGTAAGCAGCCAGAAAGAAACAATTTGAGTAATGTGGAAACACAATCAGGATAACACAAGATCTAGTGGCTTCTACATTAAGGGATCTGAGGGTTGGGAATACAACATTCCAGATTTCTGGTTCCAGGAGCCAAGATGGTGGAGTGATGGGTAATTGCTATTTCCCTCCCCTTGTTGACCTTGAGCCCAGAGGATATCTCCCTAGGAAAAACCCTGGAACAGTGGGAGCAGCAGAAGGGATAAACAGACTCTCAGCCCATGTGGCTGGAAAGATCATTAAGAAGGGTTCCTCTTGCTGTGGCCAAAGGCAATCAGTGCAGGATCAGAGTTGTACCAGACAGCCCCACCTCAACAAACCAGGAGATGATCTTGAAACTCTGGGGGGTGGGGGGTGGGGGTGGAGGGTGTGAAGCTAGCAACTGCCAACACCAGGACCCTAGGCATGCCTCAGCAACCAAGTAGAATCTGAAAGACACTAGCATAGACAGCTGAGCATGCTATGCTCTAGCTCAGCAGAGGAGCCTCTGGCATCCAGACCACCCCTCCCCCACACTTAATGAGCAAGCTCCTGGGTAACTGCAGGGAAAACCCAAAAAACCTCACCTGACCTTTGCTTTCAAACACCAGCCAGCTCAGCACCAGGTAAGGTGCAGCACTTTAATTTCTAGCTGAAAGAACTAGGGGCCACAATTTACAAAGCCTCAAGTTTTAGGCATAACTGTGGGACAGAGCTCCCTGTGCCATAGATACAGAAATCTATTTTAAAAGCCAGGAAAAAGGTTGTTATCATGAGTAAGAAGCAAAGCAGAAAAGAAAAGACCACAGAATCTTTCTATGGGGACAAAGACCAAAACACAAATACCAAAGGGGTCAGTATTGAGACTGTACTTCCATATGAAATTTCAGAAGGGAATATGAACTGGTCTGAAGCACAAAGAGTTTTCTTGGAAGAGCTCTGAAAGGATTTTAAAGCCAAAATTAGAGAAATAGAAGAAAAACTTGCCAATGGTTTTAAAAATATGAAAAAAGAATCCACCAAAGTGAACAGCTCCTTAAAAAGGAAAATTGGACAAATGGAAAAGGATGTACAAAACCTAACTGGTGAAAATAACTCCTGAAAAGGAACAATTGGATAGATGGAAAAGGAGATGCAAAACTTAACTGAAGAAAACAATTTGATAATAAAATAGAATCAAGCAAGCAGAAATTAATGAATCTATGAGACATCAAAAATCAGTCAAACTGAATCTAAAGAATGAAAAGATAGAGGAAAATGTAAGATATCTAGTTGGAAAAACAACTGACCAGGAAAATAGATCAAGGAGAGAAAAATCTAAGGATTATTGGTCTACCAGAAAGCCATGATGAAAAAAAGAGCCTGGACAGTATCATCCAAGAAATCATTAAGGAAAATTGCCCAGATATCCTAGACCTAGAGGGCAAAATAGTCACTGAAAGAATCCACCACTCACCTTCTAAAAGGGACCCCAAACTGAAAACACCAAGGAATATCATTGCCAAATTCTAGTACTATCAAGTGAAGGAGAAAATACTGCAAGTGGCCAGAAAGAAACAATTCAAATATTGAAGAGCTACAGTCAGGATCACACAGGACCTTGCAGCTTCTACATTAAAAGATAGAAGGAATTGAAATATGATATTCCATAAGGCAAAGAAACTAGGACTACAACCAAAGATTAAATACCCAGCAAACTTGAGTGTAATATTTCAGACAAGGAGATTGACATTCAATGAAATAAGCAATTTGCAGACCTTTATAAATGAAACAGCCCAACTCAATAGAAAATTTGACCTTCAAATGCAGGTCTCAAGAGAGGCATAAAAAAATAAACGTGGGAAAATACAACTTGTTACACAATATGGACAAACTGTTTACATCTCAATAAGGGAAGATGATACTTGTTAATCTTGAGAATTGTATATTTATTATGAAATGTAAAAGGGGTATACATAGATAGAGGAAGTGGGTATAAATTAAATGACGTGATGATAACAAATATGATTTAAGGGTATGAAGGGATTATAATGGGAGATGTGAAAAGGAGGAGACAGAAAAAAAAATAAATTCCATGACAGGAAGAGGCACAAAAATATGTTACAAGAGAGGGAAAGGGCAGAGGGAGATGAGCATTGCTTGAGAGGTACTCTCGTCTGATTGGATTCAAGGAGGATACAACAAATTCAGTTAAGTATAGAAATACAATTAGCTCTGTAGGCAGTTGGAGGGCAAGGGGAAAAGAAAAGGAGGCTAAAAGTGAGGAAAGAAGTAATAAAGGAACAGGGGATTAAAAGGGAGGGGGGCTGAAAGAAGGGAGGGAAGAGTGATGGAGTTGGTGGTCCAAAATTAAAACTATTGTGGAGGGGAAGGGAGAAGGAAGAACTAAAATCATAAACAAGAGGGAAAGTGGATGGAGGGAAAGACACAGATAGTAATCATAACTGTGAATGTGAATGGGATGAACTCTCCCATAAAACAGGGATAGATAGCAGAATGGATTAAAAACCATAATGCAACAATATGTTGTTTACAAGAAACGCATTTGAAATGGGGAGATACACATAGGGTAAAGGTAAAAGGTTGGAGTAGAATGTATTGTGCTTCCGCTGATGTAAAAAAAGCAGAGCTAGCAATCCTAATCTCAGACAAAGCAAAAACAGAAACAGATCTATTCAAAAGACATAAGAAAGGAAACTATATCCTTTCTAAAAGGCACCATAGACAATGAAGCAATTTCATTACTAAACATATATATTCCAAGTAGTATAGCATCCAAATTCTTATAGGAGAAGTTAAGGTAGTTACAGGAATAAATAGACAGCAAAACTATACTAGTGGGGGACCTCAACCTCCCCCTCCCTGAACCTGATAAATCTAACCTCAAAATAAACAAGAAAGAAGTTAAGGAGGTGAATAGGACTATAAGGTAGATATGATAGATTTTTGGAGAAAATTGAAAGGGAATAGAAAGAAAAATATATTTTTCTCAATGGTACATGGCAAATATACAAAAATTGACCATCATAGGCCATGAAAACCTCACAATTCAGTGTAGAAAGGCAGAAATAGTAAATGCATCCTTCGCAGATCATAATGAATTAAATCCTATATGTTATCAAAAGCCATGGAAACATAAACCAAAAACGAAATGAAAACTAAGCAATCTAATCGTAAAGAATGAGTGGGTTAAACAACAAATTATAGAAACAATCAATAGCTTCATTCAAGAGAATGACAATAATGAGACAACCCACCAGATTTTATGCCTACATGAATAAAATAGAGAAAGAGGAAATCAATGAACTGGGCATGCAGCTGAAAAAGCTAGAAAAAACAAATTGAAAATCCCCAAATAAATACCAAATTAGAAATACTGAAAACCAAAGGAGAGATTAATAAAATTGAAATTAAGAGAACTATTGAACTAATAAATAAAACTAAGAGTTGTTTTTATGAAAAAAAAAAATAAAATTGATAAACCTTTGAACAATTTGATTAAAAAAAAGAAAGAAGGGTGAATTCACCTCCAATGAAGATGAAATTAAAACAATAATAAGAAATTACTTTGCCCAAATGTATGCCCATAAATTTGACAATCTAAATGAGATGGATGGTTATTTTAAAAGATGTAAATTGCCCTGACTAACAGAAGAGGAAGTTGAATACTTATATAACCACATCTCAGAAAAAGAAACTGAACAAGTCATCAAGGAACTCTCTAAGAAAAAAATCTCCAGGGGCAGATGGATTCACAAGTGAATTCTATCAAACAGTTAAAAAACAGTTAATTCTATTAGTATATAGACTATTTGGGATAATTGGGGAAGAAGGAGTCCTCCTAAATTCTTTTTATGATATAGATATAGTTTTGATATCTAAACCAGGAAGAACCAAAACAGAGAAAGAAAATTATACACTGATTTCTCCAATGATTATAGATGCAAAAAATTTAAATAAGATTTTATCAAAAAGAATACAGCAATTTAGCATGAGAATAATACATTATAATCAGGTAGGATTTATACCAGGAATGCAGGGCTGGTTCAGTATTAGAAAAACTATTAACATTATTGATCATATCAACAACAATCCTAACAGAGAGCAAATGATTAACTCAATAGATGAAGAAAAAGCTTTTGACAAAATACAACATCCATTCCTATTGAAAACACTGGAGAATACAGGAATAAATAGAATTTCTATAAAATAATAAGTGATGTCTACCTAAAACCTTCAGCAAGCATTATATGCAATGGGGATAAGCTAGATGCATTTCCAATAAGATCAAGGGTGAAATAAGGATGTCCATTATCATCACTATTATACAATATGGTACTAGAAAATTTAGCTGCAGCAATAAAAGAAGAAAAAGAAACTGAAGAAATTAGAACAGGCAAAGAAGAAACTGTCTCTGTAGATGACATACTTAGAGAATCCCAGAGAATCAAGTGAAAAAACTACTTGAAATAATATACAACTTGGGCAAAGTTGCATCTTACAAAATAAACTCACACAAATCTTCTGCATTTCTATATGTTACTAACAAAGTCCAACAGCAAGAGATAGAAAGAGAAATCCCATTTAAAGCTATGGTAGACATTATAAAATATTTGAGAGTCTACCTGCCAAAACAAACCCAGGGACCATATGAACACAATCACAAAACACTGTTCCCACAAGTAAAATCAGATCTAAGTAAGTGGAAAAACATTAGTTGTTTGTAGGTGGACTAAGCCAATATGATAAAAATGAAAATTCTACCTAAATTAATTTATTTATTCAGTGCCATACCAATCAAACTATCACATAATTATTTTGTAGAACTAGAAAAAGTAATATCAGAATTCATCTGGAAGAACAAAAGGTCCACAATATCAAGGGAACTAATGAAAAGAAATCCTAGGGAAGGTGGCCTAGCTCTACCAGCTCTCAAATTGTATTATAAATCAGCAACTATCAAAACCACTTGGTACTGGCTAATAAACAGAAGGGTAGACCACTGAAATAAGTTAGGTACCCAAGACTCAGCAGTTAATGAATGTAGCAATCTACTGTCTGATAAACCCAAGGACCCCAGTTTCTGGGATAAGAACTCACTGTTTGACAAAAATTGCTGGGAAAACCGGATAACAGTGCAGCAGAAACTAGACATAGACCAATGTCTGACACCATACATAAGAATAAAGTTCAAATTGGTATAAGATCTAGGTATAAAAATTAATACTATAAACAAATTATTGGAGTAAGGAATAGTGTATTTATCAGATTTATGTAGAAAGGAATAATTTTTGATTAAGTAAGAGGTAGAAAACATTATGAGGTGCAAAATGAATAATTTTGATTACATTAAAATGAAAAGTTTTTGCACAAACAAATCCAATGCAACCAAAATTAGCAGGGAAGCAGAAAATTGGGAAAGAATTTTTGCAACTAGTGTCTGTGATGAAGGCCTCATTTCTAAAATATATAGAGAACGGAGTCAAATGTATAAGAATACAAATCATTCCTCAATTGAAAAAATGGTCAAAGGATATGAACAGGCAGTTTTCAGAGGAAGAAATCAAAGCTGTCTATAGTCATATGAAAAAAATGCTCTAAATCACTATTGATTAGAGATATACAAATCAAAACTCTGACATACCATCTCACACCTATCATATTGGCTAACATGACAAAACAGAATGATGATAAATGTTGGAGAAGATATGGGAGATTTGGAACACTAATTATTTGTTGGTGGAGCTGTGAGCTGATCCAACCATTCTGGAGAACAATTTGGAACTATACCCAAAGGGCGACAAAAATGTACATTTGACCCAGCAATATTGCTTCCAGGACTGTATCCCCAAGAGATCATAAAAATTGGAAAAGGTCCCACATGTACAAAAATATTTATAGCACCACTCTTTGTATTGGCCCAAAACTGAAAATCAAGAGGATGCCCATCAATTGGGGAATGGTTGAATAAATTTTGGTATATGAATATAATGGAAAACTATTATGCTATAAGAAATGATGAGCAGGAACATTTCAGAGAAGCCTGGAAAGACTTATACGAACTGATGCTGAGTAAAAGGAGCAGAACCAGAACGTTATTCACAACAACTTTATACACTTTATATAGTGTGTGAAGATTTTTTTCTGGTAGACTTAGAACATCATTGTAATGTAAGGATTTATAAAATTTCCAAAGGTCTCTTCAGGCAAAATGTCTTCCACATCCAAAGAAAGATCTATGGAATACAATTACAGAATGTAGCAGATCATTTTCTTTTGCATTACATTTTGGTGTGTTTTGTGATTCTCCCATTCATTTTAATTCTTGTATGAAACATGATTAAGGTGAAAATGTATTTAATAGGAATTTATTTGTGAAACCTATTTAAAATTGTATGCTGTCTCAGGGACAGAAGATGGAGGGAAGGGGGAGCAAGGGGGATGGAGGGAGAAATAATCTGTTGTATTGAAGTGATTGTAGAACACTGAAAACAAATAAAAGAATTTAAAAAAAGGAATATAGCATTCCAGAGGTTAAAGGAGCTAGAATTAAAACCAAGAATCACATACCCAACAAAACAATATAATATTTCAGAAGAAAAATGAATATTCAGTGAAATAAGAACTTTCAAGCTTTCCTGACTCCAAGTTCAGTGATGAATAGAAAATTTTACTTTCAAACACAAGAATCAAGAGAAGTATGAAAAGGTAAATAGGAAAGAAAAATTATAATATACACACACACGCACGCGGGGGTAGGCATTTGAGGAGGGACAGGGTCAAAAGAAAGAATAGAATAAATGGGGGTCAGGATAGGATGGAGGAAAATATAGTTAGTCTTTCACATCATGATTGTTATGGAAGTGTTTTGCATGACTGTCCATGCATAACCTATATCTAATTTCTCATATTCTCAGTGGGCATAGATGGGGAGGGAGGACAAGAAAGAAGTTGGAACTCAGAGTTTTTGAAATGAATGTTGAAAATTGCTTTTACAGTCTACTGGGAAATAAGACATACAGGCAATAGGGTATAGAAATCTATCTTGTCCTACAAGAAAATAGAGGGGAAGGGAATGAGAGAAGGGTGAAGTGCAATAGAAAGGAGGGCAGATTGAGGGAAGGAGTAATCAGAATACACAATGTCTTGGAACAGGTGGAGGGGAGATATAGGGGGAAAATTTGAAACTCATTATCTTGTGTAAGTGAATGCTGAAAACTAAAAATAAATAAATTCCTTTTTTTTTTAAAAGAAAGTTCTTTACATCATTGATAACAATATTTGAGAGCAAAGGGCTAAGCACAGATCCCCAAGATACTCTGCTGGAGGCATTTAGTCAAGTAAAATATTGAACCATTAATGATTTTTCTTTGAGTCTGTGTATTTGATGAGTTGTCAATCTATTAAATTATATTACTGTCTATTTTAGATACCTCAAAGTACAGCTCCCCAAACTGCTAAATGGTCTGGGAAACAGATTAAAATGTTTAACAAAGTAAATAAAAATACAATACAACATAGCTGTTATTAATTTATGATTTTCTAAGTCAATTGCCTACAGGGACTTTTTTCTACTTGAACTTGACACTACTGGTCTAGTCAATACCATTACAACTTTTTTCCCACAATTATAGTAGGAGATACTTTACCATATACCACATGAATATTTACCCTCCCTACTTCACATATTTAATGTGAGGTAATATATTTTTATTAACTGTAAGATGGTATGGAAATGTTAATTAATATTGTTTTTAAAATTATGATTTTAGCCTAACTATATTCTATTTGATGATTTATTAACAACTTGTTATTACCTAATAATCAATTATTATTTATGCAGTACTTCTGGAGGAGATATCTCATGATTTAATTAGTGTAGTGAATACCCAGTATTTAACCTTTTTTTCTGTCACACCTCCATCAAGCAGATAAACACTTTATTCCAAACTTATAGTCTAAGATATTTATCTGGGGGAACTGAGATATTACCATAGCAGTTACATATCAGAGGTTGGATTAGAATCCAGGTCTTTCCGATGCCAAGGTTAGCTCTCCATTCATCATGTCATTTTTGCCTCCCAAGACAATTTAATAATGATTATTAAAATATGACTAGTCACTCTCCAGTAGCCAGGAGGAATTCAAGCTTTTGGCAGGGCATTGAGAGAGGGTGTCTATATAAACACACACATGCATGTTTGTGTGTATGTATTCTTTCTCATTCATTTAAAAAGTGAGGGGACAGTTACAAATACTTTTAGTCTTCCCTAATAAGAATAGGTTTTCCTCAGACATAATTATTAGATATATTGAACCATACGTACTGTGGGTATCTGAAATTTAACATGTCCAAGTGTTAATTTATTGTCTTTCTCCAAACCCTTTTCATTTCTAAGCTTTCTATTACTGTTCAATGCACCTTCTAGTCACTTAGACTCATGAACTAAGTATCATCCTTGACCCCTCACTCTCACCTTCCATATCCAATCTTTTCTTAAGACCCATTAGATTTACCTTGGGAACATCTCTTACATATTCCTCCTTCTCTTCTCTTCTGTGGTATTGGCATCAACCTAATGCACATCCTTATCACTGACATCTGGACTTTTGCAGTAGTCAGCTGGTTCATTCCCAGGTTTAAGTCTCTCCCCACTACAATCCATCCTGAATTCAGATGTCAGTTTGAATTTCCCAAAGCACAAATCTAATGTTACCTCCATATTCAATAAATTCCAGTGGCTCCTTTTCACCCCTGATATAAAATATAAAATGTACCCTGTATGTTGAAAATCCTTAATATAAACCTATCCTCCTCTTCCATTCTTTTCATGCCTTACAGTCCCACTTTCTCAGGTATTGTGTGATCCACTGACATTATCCCACTTTTTGGTCCTCAAAAAAGTATTCTCTATCTCTCAATTCTGGGTATTTTGATTGGCTTTCTTCCATGCCTGGAGTCCTCTGTCACATTTTCTCCATTTCCTGGTTTTCTTCAAGTCCCAGAAAAAAATCTCCTTCTTTAGCAGAAAAACTTTCTGAATCTCTCTTAATACTACTGTCTTCACTCTGATGGTCATTTCTTATTTATCCTGTATTTAGCTTGTTGATTTTTTCCCCCATAATTGTTTACATGTTGTATTCCCAATTAGACAGTGAGTTTCTTGACGGCACACCCTATTTTGCCCTTTTTTATATATCTAGTGTTTAGCAGAATGCCTGGTAGGTATGTGATGAATATTGATTTATTGATTGATATTCTTTATCAACTGTTTCTTGAAGACCCCACTTGAATAACTGGCTTCCTATTTATTTGTCCATTATTAGAATATTCATTATTTACACTGCCTATTTTGATATGTAGTTCTCTAAGGGGTAGAATACTTTGAAAGTTAAATATCAATACTAGAAAAATCTAATAGTGTAGGAGTAAGGGAAGATGTTTTTTCATAACATTGACTATTATAACATTTGTTGTGATTGTTTGTTATTGTTCACTCCTTTCAGTTGTGTCTGACTCTTGTGACTTTATATGGAACTTTATTGGCAAAGATACTGAAGTGTTTGGCCACTTCCTTCTACAATTCATTTTACAGATAAGGAAATTGAGACAAATAGGGTTAAGTGATTTTTCTAGGGTCACGCGGCTATTAAATATCTGAGGTCAGATTTGAATTCAGGAACATGAGTCTCCTTGACTCCAAGCCCACAATTCTATCCAATGTGCCACCTAGCTGCCGTAATATTATAATATAAATGTTAAATTGGAAGAGAATAATAAAAATAATAAATAATATTTATGTAGTGCTTACTATATATCTGGCATTGCACTTTAAAATTATTTCATTTGATCCTCACAAGAATCCTGGGAGGTAGGTGCTATTATTTTCTCCATTTTGCTGATAAGGAAACTGCAAGAAACAGGTTAAGTAACTTGCCTACAGTTACACACACCGTAAGTATAAAGGAGCATTACAAGGGAAATTATGGAACGTCGGGGTGACGTGGAACTTTTTCAACTCCCACAAAATGATAGAGATGCTAGAAATGAACTAATCTCTAATGGTGTTTCGTACGCTGTCCAGACATTTTTTCTATATTTTCTGTGTTTTTTGGCCATCTTCGCTTTCAGTACATATGTCATTAATTCCATGTGATAAAACTTAACTACACAGAAATTGACTTTTCTCAGTGCCCCAGTCTCATGAGGTGTATAAGGGAGACCTTACCAGTCATGAGAGGAAATTTGAATTTAATTTAAATTAGTTGAGGAAATAGCCCCGATATGTTGGTTTTCAAAAATGCACATCAACATTTGGCATTTGGATATTCTATGTAAATGCAAGCTTTTAGCAGGATTCCAATTTAACAAATTACAGTTTGTGACTGTAATTTATGAGAGCTATGTAAATATCTAGAACTTGATAGCTGGCGTTTCCTAAATTGCTCATGAATTACTAATCGCCTTTTTCAGCTGCAGGATATGCAAATATGTTTTCACTGAGAAGAATCAGTTAAGGCTTGAAAAGGCCTTTTGGTAAAAAACAGACACAGTATGTTTTACTAGCACTAGAGTGCACTATTTTTCTTTGACCTGTTAACTTACTCCCTGTCTCTCTCTGGGTTTTTGAAGAATAGAAATGCTTGCATTTTTAGAGTAGCAGAGCAAAAGATGGTCAGTGTGTCAGAGATTCTCTTAGTCAACCACCTCATTTTTAGAGATGGGAAAACTGAATTCCAGAATGGAAATGAATCACCCAAGTTCTTATAGTTAATTAGTATCTTTAAAAAATTGTAAAAAGCTAATCTAATTTTACAAATAGAAAAAAAAAATCAAGATGTTTTGGATAGTTTTGATCCTCCTCACCATCACAAATTTGCAAAACTTTGGTTCCACAGAGGGCCTGAAATGTTTCCATTAGGTATCTGTTTATGCCCAGACTCCTATGATAAGGACTATGAGAAGCCATAGGACCACCTGTTCTTTTGCTCTACACATTACACTCTATACAAAGAAAATAAGGTTGCATTAGAAGTTGTGAATTTCCTGCCCTGGAGGTGTTTAATTAGAGAATGTTATAAAAAAAAAAGTTCATCTTTTGGGCTAGAGACTAAAGACTCTCCTGTAGGTCTACGATTCTATCATGTGACAAACTAGAATCACAGCGGTATAAGAGACTCCTTAACTCTCTCTTATTAAACACCTTCATGACTGGAAATTCACTATTTCTAAGGAATTTTTTTCTTTTATTTTCTGAACAATGGTCCTGGTAGTACTCTGTAAAGTTAAATAAATTTCCTGTATGATAGTCCTTTATATATTTGCAGACAATGAATGTTCCTCTTGCAACTTTTCTTTGCAAGGCCAAATATCTCCATGTACTGCAATCAGACATTCAGTGCTATATTATATGTTTCCTTCACCATTTCATCACACCTAAAATATTTTGGTTAAAATCCAGAACAATACTCCAGTTCACTTCCAGTAGCAAGGAAAAAACTACGTGCATACTTCAATTTTGTCTTGCGGCAAAGAGAAAATTGGAAAAGTAATTTAATTTCTATTTTATTAGATAGAGAATCACAAAGTGAATGATGTTCATGTTACTTCTATAGGTGGTTCTAAGAGAGTAAAGCCATATTTAAATACGACAGGAATTTCAGGGGTTCATCATATTGGGAAGCAGGAAGAAGATTGTTAAGGAAAATCATATAAATAAAATTGATGGAAGAAAATTAGCTTTTTGATGATAATATCCTGTTTGATTATTTTTCACATATCTAGGTAAATTCTTTGTGGATATGCTTACATTGGTCTTGCTAATTGTACACATATTCCAACAATGACTACATATTCTGTTTTTCTGTAAGATGAAAGTGTTACTTCTCCATGTTGTCTCTCCCCTTATCTTCATCTTGAATGAAACCTATGTTTACTTAGATGTTTGGGAAGAAGCTTAGATTTAGGTATCATTCAATGTTATTCAAATAGAAGCACTCACCTGGTGTGTGAAAAAGATCGTGATGATCTTTTTTTTAGCAGAAAATAATGGATTTTGGGATTAGGATATTTATAGATCTGCATAAACATGCATACGTGTATCTATATCAACAACTTCAATTTTGAATAAAGTAGCCCCACAAGATACAAAGCTTGGGAACAAGGTCACATGTTTTTGCCTTTATTTCTAAGTGCAAGAAAAACTAGTAATCACTATCCACTGAGTTGTCATCTTTCCAACTAAGAATTCTATGCTGAGGCCATCCATTTTAAATTACACATTCAGTATTAGCTCACCTAATACTTAAGCTGGTTTTATCTTCTAAGGACAGAAACACATACCCTCTTTCCACTGGGATATGAGACAAAAATAATAACAGCTTTTAAGGATTGTGATAGCACACATTAGTATTGGACTTCAGGATCTAAAAAACATGTGCTTACAAGGAGTTTCTAAGGTTTGCAAGGCAAAATACCAATGACTTCCATTTGGCTGATAAAAAATAGAAGTTCTTATAGGTGAAGTTATTTATTCACTGTGACATATTTAGAGTTGGATTTGAAGTTTCAACTATTTTTCTTGTTCTTTGCTATGAAATAAATGATAACAGTCTGTCTAAATGCCCAATATTAGAGTAAAAGTATGATTTTCTCAGCAAAGATGTGAGGCTACAGGCGCAGCTTTAGGTGCCATTTATCCTTTGGTATAGTCATTTTAAAGACTAGGTATTAAGTAATCTGCCTTTCACTGCTGTTAGAATTGTATAAACTTCTTAACATTCTTATTCACCCATAGCTTTTTTGTGAAATTATTGTTCAGAGACAGTTAATGAACATTAATGAACATCATCTAGCAAATAAAATCATATCTTGCTTTCCCACTCTTTCCCTCTTCTGGCTCCCATTAAGACTTGGATCCCTCCTGGTGACATTCCTCCTATGGATGCACTTACTAGAATGATTTACAATTTACCTCAAGTCCTCCTCTCACTTGTCATACTCGGTGAGTTGGAATGTTCCTTGGTGTCCTATAGACACTTTCAGAATATTTCTCTATCATGGCCACTTAGAAATTTATCTTCTCTTGTGACTTATACTCTTCAAATTAATCAGGCCACTATCTATCTACTTCTAAGATATTTTCCTTGTTTCCTTAATTAATTCAATATCTGGCTTACAATTTTTTTTTGCACTCAAACTCCATCCCTGTTACTAGGGGATTGTAACATATTGTATTGCCCAGGCAATATTTACTGAGGGTGACTATGAATATGCCAGCTCAATTCTAAATTGCAAAGTATAACAGAGTCTCCATATAGAAGGCATAAGAAAAACATTTATTTAGACACCAGAAAGCCAAATTTCAACACCAGAAAGCTAAATCTGTCATAGTAACCAAAAAATCAATACATATTAGCACTACAGGGGACAAAGGTATTTCCAAGCCTTCCCCTCCCACCTACCCCTCATCCACTGTTGGGGCCTTCCTACAAAGAAACAAGTACACATGGGCCTAGCTGTGCCTGCTTGCCTTTGTGCTTTCCAGTTCTGACTAGCCTGACCAACTTCCTCTCAGCTCTGCTGCACACATCCTGTTCTACCCATTCAGCAAGCTCCTCCCATCACATGTGATTTAGGCTTCCATGTGATTTAAGCATGGGCCTATTAATGAATGGGAAAGGTCTTCCCACTTAAATTACCATTACATTCATCCTCAAGATCTTTCGTGTTCACTACATAGGTTGGTGGGGCAACTGGTCTGAACAGAATTATAACAGGGATCACACAAAATAAGCACATAAAAAATTATTTTTGGGTGGGGCTTGAGCACAACCCCCAAGAGGTCCTATTCTAGGTATTAGTTCTTTAGCTGGCATCCAGAGCTTGGTTGATGCCAGGTTGAGAGATGACACATCACAATCTCAGAGAAGGGGTGAAGTCTGACTTAAGCAATCAGGCACCTGCAGGTGAAGGGTACTAAGCCTGCAGAAAATAAATCTAGCACTTAATTCTGATGAGTTATTCTTTGATAATATCTCAGCTACACAGAGATAACCAAACCCTTGATCTTGTTATTATTACTCATAATTAATAAACTTTCATGTTCATAAACTCATAATTTCCTGAATCTGAAAACAAACTTTTATCATTTTAGTTTTCCATGTGTCTTACAGTCCTAACCTTTTATTTATTTTCATGTTTACCCCAGTGCCTTCATCCCTCATTTCTTTCTAAACTATCAGCTGTACATTCTGTGATCTCTGCTTTTGCCTACAGGCCTTGATACTCTCCTCTAAGCAAGAAACATTTGTACATCTTATCCTATCACTATTCACATCTTAAAAAAATCATTTGTATCCTTTGTATCCTTGTATCATTTGTATCCTTTACTTCTATTTATATGGACCTGAACAGAGCTGGAGGAAATCACAAAATCATGTTGATTAGTTCCTAAACAAATTTATGATGTCTAATTTCAGCTGAACCCTCACTGCACCAAGGCAGTTCTTTTATTTTAACTTAATAATGGTACTATCTTTCTTATAAGTTGTTTCAGTACTTCTCACTTCTCCTCAAGCTTCTCATCACCCCTTTGCCTATATTTTTCAATTCAGAATGTTTCCTCATGCTTCAGTCAAATGAATGGATGCATAGATAGATAAAGGGAGAAAATGATAACAGTCCACTCAATATCCCTCTTCTTCTCTTCACTCAAACATCTTCTCCCCAATCTTTTTTATTCTTGTATAACATGAAGAAGGTAGCACTTCTATTCCCCAAGGTCAGCTTCTCTACACATAGCCTTTATTATCCTCCTGTCTTCTCCAACAGATTTCCTCTCCTATCATCTCTACTTTCTCTCTCTTTCTAGTTCTGACTCTCTGTCTCTGTCTGTCTCTGTCTCTCTCCCTCTCTATCCTACACTCTCAGTCTTATTTTCCCCTTCACCTCTCAGTTCATTCATTCATTCATTCATTCATTTATTTGACTCAGTCTTATTTGTTGGATCTTTATTCATATCACTCCTACTAAATATGAATCAGTCAAGGACCATCTTCCCTTTTCCCTCTATGCTATCTCACTCAGTCATTTAATCAGTTCCTATTATCATCTCCATGCTGACAATTCGCATATCTGTACACAGAACTTTGGTCTTTCTCCCAAGCTCCAGTCTCTTTCTACCAAATCATAATGGATATTTCAAACAGAATATCCCATAAATATCTCAAACTGAACATGTCAGAAAGATAATTACTCATCTTTCCCTGGAAACCCACCTCTTCTAAATTCCCCTCTTATTGCAGAAGACATTCCTCCCAGTCAACTAGGTTTGTAACATCAATCTAATCCTCAATTACTCATTCTCCCTTACCCCACTGATCCAATCCAGTGTTGAGTATTTTTACTTCAATCATTTAATATCACTTATACTATACTCCTTTTTCTCTACTCACATACCCACTATGCTAGTTCAAGCCCTGACCTCTTACCTCTATTATTGCTGTCTAATTGATCACCTGTCTCTCTCCACTTCAATCCTTCTAACACATATCTTCAAAAAAAGATTCTACTCTGACGATATCACCCCCTGCCCATTCACTAAATACATAAATCTCCTACTTAGATTCAAGATCAACACTAAGTTCTTTATTTGGCATTTCAGTCTCTTAACAACTTCCCCCTCTTACCTTTCTATCATTCTTATATTTTGTACTCTACTATTCAGCTACATTGACGTACTTATAGTTTCTCGTATAATCTATCTTATATCTATCCACTTATACTTACTACCCCACATGCCTGGTATGTGCTCTCTTTTGACCTTCAGCTCTTGGAGTGCCTTCCTTCAGGATTCAGGTCAAGTGCCAACTGCTGAAAGAGGCCTCTTTCAGATTCTCACAATGATAGTGTCTCCCCTTCTGATATTACTTTCTGATCTATTCTGTATGTATCTTTAATATACCTAGATTATTTCCAGATTGTCTCCCAATGAGATTGTGAGTTCTTTGAAGCAAGAGATTTTTTTGGCCTTTTTTATATCCTCATTGCTTAGCCCAATGTTGACACATACTAACCACTTACTAAATGCTTATTTATTGACTGTCTCTAAGCTTTCAACTCTGTTTATTCAGATATACCAACTTCAATATTCCCTTTTAACCTCTGGCTATAGAATTCATTTTTGTTTTATTTTGTTATTTTCTTTGAAGGACTAGCTCAATTGTAAACTCCTACAAGGAGGTTTTCCTCTTCTTTCCAGATAGAAGTGATCTTTCCATACTCAATATTTTTAGTTACTTTGTATTTCTCCCTGTTAGCTATCACATTTTGCTTCATATTATACTTAGTGTTTCAAGGTCAATATTCATCAAAATATTCAATTGTATCCAAAACCATCCCATTGTCTCGTATCTCTAATACTCAAGCGCATTACCATTATCCAAGTCACTCATGGTGACAACCTGGTATCATCCTGATGTCCTCAATCACTCTCTCTTGCCACATATTCACATATTCTCTTGCCCCAATCCAAGCACTCCATTCAAAATATTTTTCACCACTTTTGTGTAGGCTATAATATTCATCTTTCTGGATTACTCTGGTAGTTTCTTAATGGGTCCCTTTCATTTTACAAATGATGAAACTGGTGATCAAGAGGGTAAATGACTTTCCCACACACATAAAACTATCATGTCAGAGTTAGGACTTTTACCAAGTTCCCCTGACTCCAAAACTACTTTTAGAGTTCTTATAACATAAGGTTCAGATTCAAATTCTGAGTCTTCTCTTACTGCCTGTATGACCTTGGACAAGTTATTTAACCATGTAGTCCTTGCTTTACTTAACTGTCTAATGAAGTGGTTGGACTAACTGACCTCTAAGGCTCTTTTTTTTTAAATAGTAAGTAGAGTTAAGCACTGATTTAGCCTAAACAGATTGTCAGAAGTCCCAAGCCTAAAAAGTCAAGTCCATTTAACACAAGCTCCTGAATCTTTCCCTTTTGACTTCTTTATTTCAGGAAATGATAAAAATAGTCACCTATTCTCTAGAGTTCAAAACTTTTTTGTTTTCTTATCTTTTGTTTTTCTCTTCTCTATCCTATACCTCTGGTGTCTGGGTTATCACCATTTTCTATTTTGTAACATCCATACTATCTCATTATTCATTCATTTAAAAGACATTTCTTCTACCCTTGTGGCCATTATAAATACCTGTTGGAACTATTGTATTAATTTATGAATGCAGTTCCTTGCCTCCAGTCTCCTTCCTCCAGTTCATCCTTAATGCCTCTGATAAAATAATCCTCCCATGTAACAATCCAATGAAGTCTGTCTTTGCCCAAATAGTTTAAGTGTTCTCTATAATCTGAAATAAAAACTATCCAATCAACCAACAAACAAACAGTTCTTTGCCTGGCATTTGCTAACTGAAATAAAGAAAATTTTAATAAGCATCTAAAGTGTACCAGGATTTATGACAAACATTGGGTACATAAAGAAAGGGAACAATAATTCCTACTCTCAAAAACTTACTACATAATGGGAGAGATAACTTGCAAACAAGTATTGTAAATATGTGGAACAAATTTGACATAATTTTAGAGGGACGTCAAGAGTGTTTAAGTGGATTAGGAAGGAAAGGCTTCTAGTTGAGACCATAAAGAAGATGAGCATTAGAAATGAGAAAGAAGAGAATTCCAGACATCATAGATGCTATTGACATTTAACAGTTAGTATATAGAATATCTTGTATAGGACTAGACTAGAGATTCAGTGGAAGTAAAATTGACAGGATTTGGCAAAAAACAATGGATGGGGGATATGTGGCAAGAGAAAGTGATTGAGGACATCAGGATGATACCAGGTTGTCACCGTGAGTGACTTGGATAATGGTAATGCTCTTGAGTATTAGAGAAATGAGACAATGGGATGGTTTTGAGGAAAGATAACTACAGTTTTAGATACGTCAAGTTTAAGATGTCTATAGTATATCCAGTTAGAAATTTCCAAGAGGCAATTAGTGATTCAAGATTGGAAGTCAAGAGAGATATTAGGACTGGATGATAGATCTGAAAATCATCTACATCTAGGTGATAATTTAATCCTTTGGAGTTTATAATATCGGCAAGTGAAGTAGTATAGAAGGAAAAAATAGAGGAGAGCACAGGACACAGTTTTGGGAAGCACATGTAGGTAGCAGGTGTGAGCTTGATAAAATATACTTCAAAGGAGACTGAGACAGAAAAGTTAGAGAGTGGTACTAAGTTCTATTATTTATTAAACTTTGAGGATGTCAGAACAAAAGTGAAAGCATCCCTTTCCTCAATTATCTTATGTTCTTAGTGATATCTTGCCATGGTTATCTCATCAGTCATACTTTCCATACTCTTTGCTTCAATGAAATTGAACAATTCTCAGCTGTTCACACATACATCATTCTCTCATGTCTTTATTT
Organism: Notamacropus eugenii; assembly: GCF_028372415.1. NCBI lineage: Eukaryota > Metazoa > Chordata > Mammalia > Diprotodontia > Macropodidae > Notamacropus > Notamacropus eugenii. Next base: position 121,460,568 of record NC_092876.1, read on the forward strand.
CTTTCCTCATGCTGTTATAACTTCCTGTTTTTCTTAATATTTTGTTAACACCTCCACCTTTGTATTGACTTCAAAATCTACATGAAGGACTTTCCTCATAATAGTACTGTGATATAGGAACTAAAATTGCAATTTTCCTTATCATTTGCTAGGTGAGACCAATGCCAAAAGAAATAAATGACTTGCATTTGTCATATAACTAGCAAATACGGGAGAAAGGATGTGACAATATGGTTGCACTCCTATCAATGTGGCAACCTAATTTCCAATTCACATGTTGTAAGAATTTTGAGTTATGTTCATCTCTGTTAGTATTTAATCTCCTGAGAAGACTATAAACTTCATTACGGTAGGTCTTGTTTTATCATTATTTCTCTATAGTACGTAGTATGGAAACCTAACACTAGCAGGTCCTCAGTAAATATTTGTTGAATGAATTAATGAATTCTGATGAATCTGATAAGCAGGGAAACATGGGATTCAGGGAAAGAAAGAATATTTAAATCTAGGACAATTGGAGTCAGTAAGTACAAAGAAAGGCAGAAAGTAAAACAAAATTAATAGTCTAGAGCCTGTGACAGGTTACCTAGATAATTTATCTGGGATATTCTTTGGACTTTTTTGCTAGAACCTAATGACACCCACTTCTATAGCTCCCTCAAAGGTTCCTAAAGTAGATGGTGCTTGGAGGTGATGGTATTAAAATTGCTAGAAAGATGGAGAGTAGTTAATTTTATGATAGTCACAACAATGTTCAACAAATTGTAAAGTTCTTGGATTATTTTATTTTCACACAACATTTTCCCCCTATGCATTTTATCTGTATCAAAGAAAAAAAACTCCCATCCTAGGAGTCCCTCACTCCAAAAATTCAGTGATTCTCTCTATTTATTTGTGTTTTTCAGGTTTTCTTATTATTTATATTTCAATTCTGTATAAGAGTCATGGTTTATGGTACCCCTACCAACAATGACCACAGCAATTCCCTCCTCCCAACAAGTGAAATTTAGTAAATACTTTGCTGAGAGCTGGTGTTTTAAGAACAAAAATGAAAACAAAGCAACAACAAAAACTAATGAACAAATAAACACAAATTCTCGCCTTATGGTCCTCCTTGTGTTGATAAACTTCTCCATCGTGCTTTCTCTAACAAAATGTGGAGAATTACCACCTTGGGAGCTACCTGTCAGCATGTGATACTCTGGGAAAGCCTTTTAGTACTTGAGACCAGTACACTATGGTCAGAAGTAAGGGAAAAAGTAAACAGTATGAGGCAATGTGGTGCAGAAGATAAACTGCTAATTCTGTAGTCAGAGCATGTAGGCTCATATCTCCTTTCTTACATGATCTTCTGGAATTTGGACATAACATTTAATCTCTCTGGGCCTTGGTTTCCTTACCTGTAACATTAGGAATTTCTCCCTTACCCTTCTCATTCCCTCCTCTCCCCTTCTCTTTTCCCCTTTCCCAAAATGGTGGTGGTGCAGTATATAATGTTGAAACTAGAACCAAGATCCTTATTGTAGAGGGTTTGAACAGATTTAAATTTCTCATGTGAAATTTTTTTAAGTAAAAATAACAATATCTGAATTTTAAATAGCACTTAATATGTAACAGGTACTGTGCTAAGGGCTTAACAATTATTATTCCATTTGATCCTCATAAAACCATCTTCTAGGGGCCAGTATTGTTCCCATTTTATAGAGGAGGAAGCTGAAGCAAACAGGTTAACTGATATGCCCAGTTAGTAATGATCTGAGGATGAATTAGAACTAAGGATTTCCTGATCTCAGGCCCAGAGCTCTTTCTTCTGTGTTACCTAGCTGCCCTAATTCTTGAATTGATTTAATTTTATTACATTATTTTCAACACATGATGATGGATATGGAAAACTCTGAAGTAGAATCTTTGATTAATAGAGATATATTGCTTATAAGTGAGGAATGAGAAATAAAAGTCTTCTGTAGAAACCTTCTTACCTCACTACGTTTCTTAAATAGTAGTATTAACTTTTCCGTTTATGTATTAAGTGATCCATCTCCACCATAATTACCAATTACACGGAAGGCAATGACAATCCTACTGGTATGTATGAGTAAGGTATGGCCTAATCTTGAGAATAACTTTGGGAAATGAAGGAATGTGCAAGCCAAGTATACCCAGAAATAAAGGGAGGTCAATTGTATGGCAAATGTGTCTAGCAGATGGTACACAAGAATGCTTCCTGGGTACTCAGGAAATAATCAAAAACACAAAGAAGTCCTCTGATGCATTGAATTGTTGTTCATCTTTAATTTTAGAGGAGGACCAATGACATCACGGGGTGGTATCTTAACTTGAATTGGATTTAAGTGAGGTAGAGTTGCTCAAAGTCATCAGCCTACTATCTCTTCCAGAGTCATCAAAGTCCAATGGCAAGATAAAAGTCGAGGTGATGGGTAATCAGTGGATGACAGTAGCATCTTTCATGTCTGACCAAGCTCTAAGCACTCCATGACTTAAGCAGCCTTCATTCCTGTTGGAACAAATTATTCTCATCTGTCCATTTTGGAAGTCTTCATATGCTAGGGGTAGACATCCTTCTAAATCATTGATAAGTTTGAGGCCTGTCAGTTACCCTAAACCTAGTTTATCCCCTCTGCTGAAATGGTTTTACTGGGGTATGACCACTGCACATTCTACAGGAAATAGATTCTCTATTAATACTTTACATAAGACCTAAGAAAAATGGCCCAGGACAAGTAAAAGAGGAGGATCTCAGACTTGTACTGGCTAGGGCACACTTGAATCAGTGAACTCCTGGATTCTGAAAAGAAAAGAAGCTGAAAAGAAAAGACTTTCCTTCCAATAACTGTGTGGAATCTGCAATGCATATTAGTCCCATTTTACAGGTGAGGAAATTGAGGTTCTTAGGTGTGAGATAACATGCCTGAGGTTACACAACTAATATATGTGAGGATTGGGAATCAAACTCAGGTGGCCTGACACCATTTAGCATGCCTTCCAGAATCACTATACTGTAGAAATCTGAGAGAACAAAAGAGAGAGAGAGAGAGAGAGAGGGAGAGAGAGAGAGGAGAGAGAGAGAGAGAGAGAGAGAGAGAGAGAGAGAGAGAGAGAGAGAGAGAGAGAGAGAGAGAGAGAGAGAGAGAGAGAAGGAAGAGGGAGGGTGTAACAAGTGTTTTCCATGAAGTATGAAGTATACTGTCTCAATCTAAGAATATCCCCCAATATTTTAGCTTCTCTTTAAGGATCCATTTAAGCATTATGTTGATTTTCATGTGACTGAGCCTGGAGAAAATTTCATTATGTAGTCAGTGGGATTTTAAGTTGTACTCACCTGGAACTAATTTCCACATAGTCCCTTTTAGGTAATAATGAATAAGAAAATGGAATTAAATTTGTGGACCAATTTGGATTAATACTATTTTTTCTAGTTATTCAGACTGGAAGCTGTACAATATAGATTTATTTTTATATCCTTTCAACCACATTGGCTTCATAATTGAGCTTTAAATGCACTGGATTTGGAAACTGAGTTCCTTGCTTTGAATTCTGTCTTTGTCACTTGGTACCTGTGTGACCTGGGATAAGTCAACTAACCTCAAGGCCTCAGTGTTGATTGCATAAAGGCCATTACAACTACAGATCTCTGAAACTGTTGCATCTCTCCCCCTAATTTAAGGACAGGGATGGTTAGGCTTGCTGAGATGGTGGGTCTGGGGTACAGTTAGTGCTTATAATACAGTAAGGGAAAATGGGATATTACATGTTTTTATTGAAATCTCAGCAATGCATTAAGAAGTTCCACAAGGTTATGGTAGATAATAGTAGCAGTAATCAGAGGAAAACAGCAGCAATAATCATACAATTAATACATTTCAGACCACAAACCATATTAACGTCAACTTCTGATCATCAGACTGAATAAGATCCAACTCAGTTTTGCTCTAGTTTTGTTTTGTAAGACAAAACATGGAATAATATGACTGGGTGGGGGGTAGGGTGACTTGAGTGTGAGTCATGGAACATTTAAAAACAATCTGCATAAACTAAGGTACTTCATGTCTCTGGTCTCAGTTTTCTCACCTCTAATATGAAGAAATTCATATTAGATCTTCTCCGAGATAGCTTGTTTCTGAAATTCTTTTTTGTAAGATAGCTTCCAGCTCCTCTGAGATCCCTTTATTTTCTAATATGAATTTTTTAAGCATGACAGCAACCAAGTAGCTGAGAGACAACACCATTTTGAGATAGATAGGCATTAAAAAATACTTTTTAAATTGTGGAGATTCATTGCAGGTTTAAACAGGACAAACAGATCCATTTATAAATAAACGAATCTGTTAATTGGTCAAAGTCCTAACAGGAATAAGCAGGGAAATGAAAGAACTGGCCGGGAAGTAGGCGCATATTGTATCTCTAATTTTGTTACTAAATCTCTCTGGGACCTTGGGAAGGCCTCTTCTAATTTCAGAGCTTTAGTTTCTTTATATGTGAAATGGGGAGGATGGCTACATAAACTCTAAAGATTATTGTCATTTTATGAAGATATATAGAGAACAAAAGTATATATTTGCATGAGACAGGTTATTTTTCACATCCTAAAGTCTAATACCAGGCACCTGTTGTAAAAACCTTATCTAGGTGTCCATGACAATATCTCTCTCTTTCTCACTCTATCATCTATCTGTCTATCTATCTGTCTATCTATCTGTCTATCTATCTATCTATCTATCTATCTATCTATCTATCTATCTATCTGTCTATCTCTATTTCTGTCTGTCTACCTATCTGTATGTAAGTATATATGTATATGTATGTATATATACACACATGTGTTACACATCCATACTATTCATATATAATATAATAAATATAGATAGATACAGATCTATCCATATCTATCTACATATGATATCTAATGAAGTAGTAAGATGATTATTTTTAACCTTTAATGCAACTTTAAAATATCCTATGTCAGCCTTTTCATAATAATGCCAGTTGAATCTTAAACGTCAATGAAATCTTGGACTTGCGTCTGAGAAATTCTTCCATTTTGTTTGATTCTATATATCAGTCACATCTGTTTCTTCTAAAGCAAAATTATTGATAAGCTGCTGTACTTTTACTGAAATAGCCTTCTATCAAGCAGTCTGTTCCATTTTGTATAACAGTGACTCTGAAAATCTCATACTTCATATTTTTGGCACTAATCTGCCTGCCAGATATCATTGCGCATCTTGTTTTTACTCACATACCTGACCATTGCTGTCATATGCTTTGAAAATTCAGTATATCATTAGAGAATGAAACATCATGTTCTGAGAGAACATACTATATTAATCTAAGGCATTTTATTAGTTGAAATTAAATAACTATTTCCCTATTATTACTACTGTTGCCACTACCACCCATATTAATACTTTATCCAGAGCTTAAGATTTCTAGATGATCTGCACAAAGACTTTTTTCATGAGAAATATAAAGTGCTTTATAATTATAAAGCACAATATGATTTCCATTATTATAATGCAGTAGAAATAGGACTGGATTTGAAATCAGAGGAAACGAATTCAAATTCTAGTTCTGACAGTTGCTACCTATGTGCGACCAGGAGTAGGTCACAAAACCTTTCTGGACCTGACTTTCTTCCTCTGTAAAATAGACAGTTGGACCAGATACCACTGATTTCCCTTGTAGCTCCCAATATTTGGAATAAGCAGGGGATGGGGGATGGAAGGGAAGAAAATGGAATGACTGAACATCAGAGATTTCCTACTCTTCCCTCAGTAATATAATGTGCAGCTTGAAAAGCCAATGAACATACAAACACATACACATCCATATATGTACATGTGCATATGTGTATCGGTGCATATGCTTGTATATATAAATATATATAAATATATATATGCATGTAGGTGTGTATGTATTCACATACAATATCCCCTAACTTCCAGTATTGTGAACAACATATTTCTTATATTCTTCAAAAATAGAATTAGGAACTTACTCAGAAGCACATTAATTTATCAAAACTCCATTCTGAGAGAAAAAATATTTTAGTTTTCTTCAGCACTTTGCTTTTTGCTTCCTTTTCAGGTCAGTAGACAAATCTGTCTCTTAATATTTCATAAATGCTAGCAGTTAGTTAATGGTCCTGGGATGTCATTAATGTAATCTTGTCAGAACTTGGCACAGACTTTGTCACCTCCCCTACTACCCCACAGAGGATGATGCATTTAAGGATCTCATTTATATTTTAATTGGCAACTTTGTAAGCCTCAGTTTCCTCACATCAATATTATACTTTAAAACATTCAGAATAGCCAGTATGTTAAATAAACCAATTTCAATTCAAGTCTCTAAAATCTTTCTTTTCATTTATACACCAAAGAGTAAGAAATGGGTGCCATGAAGTCAAATTTTCACTTAAATTCTGAATTGCTTTTATCATCATTATTATCATGGACAGAAGAAGATCTGTGTCCAACCCCTGCTTTCTTTGACTTTGGGATGTTGTGTTGTGGAATCTCTGTAAAGTAACATAAATCAGCAACTCATCTATAACTTAGAGCCTTGGAAATCTGCCTGAGGCTCTATGATCACAGATGACTTGCCCAGTGTCCTCAAGCTGGTATTCATGACAGCACGGCTTGAGCCCAAGACTTCTTGACTAGAAGTCCACTTGTTTATCCACAATGATGTGCTTCCTGTCTAGATTATGATTAGCAGAACAATCCATAACATTCTCTTCCTTCGAGATGCACCTCAGATATCACCTTCTCCATGAAACTTTTTCTTATTCCTTCCAACTACTAGTTGACCCCTTCCCAAACTCCATGCTATTTAATTTATTCGAATTGACTCTCTCTTGATTAAACATATGCTTAAATATGTATTTCATGTCTTCCCTACTAAAATATAATTTCCTTGAGAATAGTAACTACTTTGGTCATTATATTTATACCCCCAGAACCTACCACAGTGCTTGGCATGAAACAAGTCCTTAATAAATACTTGTTGATTGATGAACTGATTTATGATAAAGACTTGCTGAGGGTAATGGAGGACATATTCTGTAGCTATAAAGAGTCTGAATTCATATTCAGGTAGGCAAAACCATTGTCCTTAATACTGTTGTTCACTGGCTTTATAAATGGGGACTCGGGAAGGGGAAGATGTCACTTTACCTCCCTCAGTTCTCTTTCCTTAGTTGTAAATAAAGGGGAGGGAGTAGATCAAATAATAACTGTGCACCTATCCAACTTCAGCATTCTAAATTCATGTGCAAAGAGTATGTGTGATCTGGCAGAGATATCTGCTGCCTCACCAATAATCAGATTAATCTTTCTGATGTCAATGGATAAACAAATGTGCCCTTTCTCCTTCCCCACCCCATGGGTTTCCTTCCCAAATCATGTGCTCAACTCAAGAAAATAGCCTTCTAAAAACAGAGGAGAAATCCATCAGGCCAAGAATATTTAAACATGTCAGGTAATATAGTATATTTTCAAATATCGGAAGTGAATACTAAGCTCTCTGAGCATATATATCCTCATTGATGTGAGTAGCTCTTAAAATGGTGCATATCTTGAACTATTAGAAGATCTATGCTTCCCAATACCTTTTCATTCTCATTCTCCACTCATGATCAGCAAGCCTTTACACATCTGTGCCTCAGTTTCCTCAACTGTAAAATGAGAAGATTGAACTTTATGGCTTTTAAAGCAACCTTCTGCTCTAAATCTATGACTGATATTGAAATCTCATCTCCTCTTTTTCAGTTGCATATTTCCTGGGGGATACATTTATTGCCCATTTTACCAGCCTTGGTAAATTTTAGCAATTATTAGCAATTTATATCAATTATACCCATTTAAAGCCATAAAGTGAGTTGACAAAAGTCACTCTACTAGTAAGTGATTAGCTGTTTTGACTCTAGTGCTATACCCCATTATCTCTCTAAGATCATATTGTAAAGAAATATTCAAATTTGTATGTAACTCCTAGAGAGTCTCATTAACTGAATGTGCTTCCATGAGACTTACTTACTCTTCTGGAATCTTATACTGAAACTCACAGAAAAATTACAGTAAATACAGAGACAATTCATTTCTTTCCTTATTAAAGTCCCACATTCCCTAATTAAGCAGTTGAGTACAGAGAAGTAAGACCTTTCTCTCCTCAACTTCAGATCTCTCCCATTATTTTATCCTGTGATCCAGTGTTCATGTGCCCTATATTGAGTCTCAGCTTCCATGTGTGCTGACCTTCTGTCCCCTCTGTTTTTAAGGATGACTGCAGACAGAGTCACATTCCTCGTTATCTACTTCATTTCTCTCATCTAGGTTCATGTGCTGCGATGATGTTATGTCAGTTGTTTCTAAAACTAGATGTTGGAAGGTCCAGAGTGGTCATTGATATGGGCAGGGCATAGCTGCAGATTCCTAGTCAGCCAGCAAGCATTTATCGTTTATGTGCAAAGCATTATGGCAAGTATACTGCAAACTGCTCTGAAAGCTATTTTTTAGGTGCATATTGTGCCTCATTGGAAGTATCTGAAGGACTGGCACAGAGGAAGAGGTGCTACACTTGCTACGCTCGGTCATAGCAGTCAGAACTAGGAAAATGGGTGGAAGCATTAAAGAGACAAAGGATATCAGAAAGAAGGGGATCTCAGGGACTACCTTAGAGAAGAGGAAAGGAGAAAAGAAACATTTTCTGATAATTTGGGCTGCCCCAAGGAAGAAAATGCTTTATTGGGAGGTACTAAGCTCCCTAACGTTAAAGGCCTTTAAGCAGAGGCTGAGTAAGTGCTAATCTGTGATATGATAAAGGGATTCTTATTCAGCCAATATCTAGACTAGATGACATCTGAAGTTCCTTTTAACTCTGTGAATTTGAAACTGGATTATTTCTTGAATTATCAGACACATCAAGATATAAAAGGATGTCACCTATGAAGTAGGATTTTTCTCTAATTCACAATTCACCCCTTCTAGTGCAAGCACTCGTGACCAAAACTTCTTCAGAACTAATATAATAGCTTCTTAATTAGTATCCCTGAATCCAAGCCTTGCTCTTTCTCATACAGTCTTATTACAGCTGCCAAATTAATATTCCTCACATGCAGTCCTATCTCAATCAATAAGCTTCATTATCTCACTATTTCCTCTCAGATAAAATAGAAACTCTGATACTTAAAGTCCTTCATAGTTTGTTCACAACCTGTGCTCTAGCCTTTGTTCCAGCCATTCTTGTACTCTTGATATAACTTCCTCAATTCGTACTTCTGTCACTGTTTTTTTGAACCCACACATAGTATTTACATTTAACTTTTTCAAGGTAACTTTCATTTCATCTTGTCAAGATCTTTCTTGGACTTTGATTTCAATATATGACTTACCACTCAGATTGATATGTAAGCTATCTATGCTTTCATTCACGTGAATGATAAAATTGTTAAATAACACAAGCCCAAACAGAATCCCATGGGGACACTGCATTAGAGATGGAAAAAGTTCCAACATGAAATTGACATTAACAAAATTAATAATATTGTCAGAGTTTTGGATTCAGACATTCACTGTTTTATGAATTTGCTTGGGAGGGAGAGAAAATCAGGACATTTTTTATAAGGATATACAATCATTTTTTAAATCATAATTCCCTTTATAGATGTCCAAAACAAATCCCACTAATAATATATGTTAGAATCCTGTCAGCAATATATGTCAAATCACTGGCCTTCAAAAAACAGATGCTATTTTCTCTCTACTTTTCTCTTCTTGTTCCATAAATAAGGATAAAATTTGTCATTATATCCTAGTGAAATAGCTCTGATACTGTGGTATCTCTCCTATTTTTTAGTAATACTTGTAGTCATCACCTATGCCACATTTTTCCAATACCCTGATTTTTTTGTTTTTGCTTGTTTGTTTTCTTAAGACATAGTGATGTGAATTTATTGAGGACAGCAAATGGTTCCTTTATTATGAACTCATTCATCATGAGTCAACCCCTTGTTAACCACACAATCTGTGTCCTTCCCAATATAAAATCATCCTGTTTGTCACCAAAAAAAGGAATGAAATATAACTTAGCTCTCTAGCGTCTATTATTCTTACCTCATACAGCCGGGCACTAGTCTTAGAATTTTCTTGATTATTCTCTTAAACTGAATGCTACTTTTTAACAAGCCCTGCTTTTGTTCTGCTTAGCATCTGTTTATTCTAAATTTCAGTCTTATGGGACACCACCAAGTTCTCATATTCCTCCTTAGAAGCCTTCCTTTAATTTCACCTTTGATTCAGGTTTTTGCTGTTGTTTTATTAAGCGTCAACAGGGCCATATGCATATCTAACTATAGAGAATTTCTCCAAGTTGTGATGTAAAATGTTAACACCTTTGACGAAAGAATAGCAAAGCACTGACGAATCATAGTAATAAATTGCTTTACAAATCAAAGTACCTCAAATATAAAAAAAAATTACTCAACAGCTACATGTATACAGGGTAACATATTATAATTATATAAAAAATTTGGATGGACCCATTGCTATTTAGCCTGATGGGAATAAAGAACCAGAATACCAGAACAGCTAATTCTCTTCTCATTTCATCTCTTATCAAACTACTTGGTTTATTCCCTTGAATTTTTGACTTTTGCCCATTCATTGTGCAATGAAACTCATTTCTCTACTTTTGTAGTCTATGGCCCATCAACATTTTTATATGAATTGCTCATTGTATTTTCTGATGCAACCTGCTTTCAATAGTTGACATCTCTACCCTTAAAAAGAGGATTCAGTAATAATATTAGTTAATTACAACAATAATATTTTACCCCCAATTAAACTCTCTCTGGAATGTCTCAATCAAATAGAGATGGCCCCACATCATTGAATCAGTGTTTACAGAGGGCAGGCTCAGGAACATCTGGTAGATTGTGTGCCAGCCTGACTAGGTTTCCAGAAGTTCATCCCCAAATGGTTGTATATGAATGATGATTTTTTCCTAGGCTCAGTAAATATATTTTTTTAAAAAAATTAGTAAATCATGATTATAGTCATAATCAGAATATAACTAAAAAAAATTAAACCAGACCAAATTTATTAAGGTATATCACAAATTATGTGTGTAAACTCATGATTAAAATGCCTGGTCAGTGGGTCTAGTAAATAAGCTAACGAAAATAGAGATTGAAGTTTAAGATAGCTAAACTATTCATAAGATGCTTTTATTTTTCCTTTCTGTTTGCAAGCTTATATGTTATAATTTGCTCAAATGTTATTTGCCATTACATTGCTGATATTGTACCTTGTCTTTATAAACTCATTTTTATATATGGAAACTATCTTAGATTTCGGCATTAGGTGCTAAAGATTATGCAGGGGAAGATTACTTAATTGACTTCTTTTGAATTAATACATGAAAAAGGACAATTAAATGGATAATATTCTTAAAATCAATTGTCCTGACACCAAATAAAAAGATCCCTCAGTATTATCATATATATTCATTAACTATTGAGATTTTACTATGTACTAATATATCAAAATTAAATGTTTCTGTGACTATGAATTGAAACTTAATTAAAATATTGCCTAATATTGGTTTTCCTAAAATTGAAATAAATTATTTTACTTTTACCATAAAAGATGAACTCTTAGTCAATCTAGTGTAGTAAAAAGAATATTGAAATTAATTCAGAAAACTTTCTTTCTTTATTTATTTTTTATAAATTTCAATCTGTCACTTAATAGATGAGTATTTTTGAACAAGTCCCTTTAAAAATTCACTGAATTTCAGTTTCCTCATCTATAAAATGAAGATCTTGGACCAGATAATCTGTTAGGTCCATTTTAGCTCTTCCAGGCTATGAGTGTATTATAACTAAAGCCCATACACATACACTGTATCATATATTTCAAACACAAGATGGCACCATTACTAGTGATTTTCAATTTACTGATAAAAAGTGACAAGCTTCAAGATCTATTTTGTCAAAGAAAATAAAGGGTTTTTTGCCTCTAAGGTTATATCTGTACTATTTTGAAAAAAAATCTGGGAGAAAAGTGAAAAAAAATTCCTGCCTGTTTTGTTTACTTAGCACTAAATATCCAGGTGATTGCCAGAATTAGAAACAGACTCACAGTTCCAAAAAGGAACCTAGATATTATGTAGTTCACCCTTCTCATTTGACAACTGAAACAATTGGGGGAGATCAGAAGAGATTACTTTCGTAGATTTAGAGCTGGAAGTGGCCTTCAAGACCATGTAGCCTTGGACCCAGATTTTATAGATGAATAAACTGAGAATCAGAGATATTAAGTGACTTATCCAAGGACAGGAAAGTAACAACTAAGACGGAAGGATAGGGAGAGTCAGAGGAAGAGACAGAAACAAGTATTCGCTAGAGTGGAAGATAATGAAACTTGAGCTGATCTCATGCATATGCACATGGCATGATAAAAACAGAACATAGTAGACCTATCAATATGACTTGATTTCTTCTGAATGTTATACTTCTATTGTATCCAAAGATTCCCTTAGTACTTTGGGGTTGCCATGTTTATATAAGAACCAGTCACATAGTAATAATAATAACTTCATGAGATACTGTTATTAAGTCTTTTATACAAATAATAAAGGGGCAGATAGATAGTGTGGTGGGTAGAGTTTCAGGCATGGAGTCAGGAAGATTTTTCTTCCTGAATTCAAATCTGGCTTCAGATACCTACTAGCTGTGTGACCCTGGGCAAGTCATTTACCCCTGTTTGCTTTAGTTTCTTCATCTCTAAAGTGCTGGAGAAGGAAATGCAAGTTGTATTGCCAAGGCTATATTCACAGTACTGGTGATGACTGAATATTCCACAATAGTTCTCAATCACAAAGTATAACAGACTCTCCATGTAGAAGGCAGAAGAAAAACATTTATTTAGACCGCAGAAAGCCAAATCCCAGAACCTGAAAGCAAAATCCATCACGGTGACCAAAAAGTCAATAAACATGATGACCACCGGGAGAAAAGCCATTCCCCAGCCTCCCTGCCTCTACCAGGGCCTTTTCACAAGCAAACATTCAGGAGCCTGAGGCCTGCCAAGCCCACAGGTCTGTGACCTCTCTCCTCCCCCACAGCAGCACTCACTCACTTCCTCCCAGTTCTGTTCTACCCTTCCTGATCCCCCTGTTCAGCCAGCTCTTCCCACCACATGTGACTTAGGCTTCCAAGTGATTTAAGCAGATCATATGGGCATATTAATGAATGAGAAAGATCTTTCTATTTAAATTGCTATTACACAAGCCACTGTAGTGTCTTTGAGAAGAAAACTCAAATGGGGTCATGAAGAGCTGGGCATAAATTAAATGACCAAATAACAACAATTGATGAAAAGAAGGTAAAGAAATCAGAGGAGAATTTATAAAATTACTGAATTTAAGAGTTGGAGGTTACATCAGGGGTCATCTAGGACCATCTATACTTGGAGAAATCTTTTCTACAAAAATAGTAGACAAGACATAACCCAGGGTTCGCTTATATACCCCCAATGTTAGGAGACTCAGTATCTCCTAAGACAACCCTTTCCTCTTACAGATGTTTTTACTTTTGGACAAATATTTTTTTTTATTTATTCTTTATTCAATTTATTTATTTTTAGTTTTCAACATTCACTTTCACAAGATTTTGAGTTCCAAAATTTCTCCCCATCTTTCCCCTCCCTCCACCATAAGTTAGTGTGCATTCTGATTATCCCTTCCCCCAATTTACCCTCCCTTCTATCACTACCACCCCTTCTCTTAACCACTTTCCCTTCTAGTGTCCTTTAGGGCAAAGAGATTACTATACCCCTTTCCCCGTATATTTTATTTTTCATTTTTATACAAAACAATTTTAACATTCATTTTTAAAACTTTTATCCCTCTGTTTCTAACCACTCTCATTGGGAAGGCAAAAAATTTGATATAGAATATATATACATACACACATATGTATGTGTGTGTGTCTGTGTATGTGAAGTCATGCAAAACACTTCCATATTAGTCATATTGTGAAAGACTAACTATATTTTCATCTATCCAATCCCTCTCTCCATTTATTCTATTCTCTCTTTTGACCCTGTCCCTCCTCAAATGTATTTGCTTCTGATTACTCCCTTCCCCCAATCTTCCTTCCCTTCTATCATTCCCTCTCTCTTATCCTCTTCCCCCCTACTTTCCTGTAGGGTAAGATAGATTTCCATACCCAACTGAGTGTGTATGTTTTTCTCTCCTTAAGCCTAATCCATTGAGAGAAAGATTCACTCATTCCCTCTTACCTTCCCCCCTTCCCCTCTTCTATAAAAGCTTTATCTTGTCTATTTGAAGTGAAATAATTTACCCAATTTCATCTCTCCCTTTCACCATCTCACAGTATATTCCTCTCTCACCCCTTAATTTTACTTTTTAGATATCATCTCTTCATATTCAACTGACCCTGTGTTCTCTTTCTTTCCATTTATCTATCTGTCTGTCTAGCTAGCTAGCTAGCTATCTTGATATAATTATATCTATATATGTATCTCTATTGCCTCCAGCTACTCTAATACTGAGAAAGGTCTCATGAATTACAAATATAATCTTTCCATGTAGGCATGTAAACAGTTCAACTTTATTAAGTCCCATATGACCTCTCCTTCCTGTTTGCCTTTTCATGCTTCTCTGGAGTCTTGTATTTGAAAGTCATTTTTTCTATTCAACTCTGGTCTTTTTATCAAGAATGCTTGAAAGCTCTCTATTTCATTGAATTTCCATTTTCCCTCCTGAAAGTTTATACTCAGTTTTGATGGGTTGGTGATCCTTGGTTTTAATCCTAACTTCAAAATATTATATTCCAAGCCCTCCAATCCCTTAAAGTAGACGCTTCTAAATCTTGTGTTATTCTGATTGTGTTTCCACAAATACTTAAATTATTTCTTTCTGACTGCTTGCAATATTTTCTCCTTCATCTGGGAACTCTGGAGTTTGGCTATAATATTCCTGGTACTTTTCATTCTGGGATCTCTTTCAGGAGATGGTAAACTCCCTCACTTTCTAATTTATTCTCTATTTTCAGAACATCAAGGAAATTTTCCTTGATAATTCCTTGAAAAAGGATGTCTATGCTCTTTTTTTGATCATGGCTTTCAGGTAGTCCAGTAATTTTAACGTAATCTCTCCTGGATCTGTTTTCCAGGTCAATTGTATTTCCAATGAGGTATTTCACATTGTCATCTATTTTTTTTTCATTCTTTTGGTTCTGTTTTATCATTTCTTGATTTCTCATAGTCATTAACTTGCATTTGCTCCATTCTAATCTTACAGTAATTATTTTCTTCAATGAGCTTTTGGACCTCCTTTTCCACTTGGCCAATTCTGCTTTTAAGGCTTTCTTCTCACTGGCTTTTTGGACCTCATTTGACATTTGGTCCAGTCAATTTTTTAAGGTGTTATTTCCTTCAGCATTTTTTGGGAGGGTCTCCTTTAGCAAATTGTTTACTCTTTTTTCATGATTTTCTTGCATCACTTTCATTTCACCTCAGCTTCTATTACTTGATTTTCAAAATTCTTTTTGAGTTCTTCTTGATCTTCAATCAATGCATATTTTTCTTTGATGCTTTGGTTGTAAGAACTTTGACTTTGTAGACTTCTTCTGGTTGTATGATTGATCTTCTTTGTCACCAATGTAAGATCCTGTAGTCTTTTTTGCTCATTTTCCCTGCCAATTACTTGACTTGTTACCTCTCTGTTAAGGTAGGGCTTTACTTCCAAAGTGGAGGGTGTACTGTCCCAATCTTCAGGGGTTTTGTACATCTGTTTTCAAAGACACTTCTATGGATCTATAAATTTTCAGTTGTTCCAAGGTGGTATGATCAAAGGAGAGGTGTTCCTTACTCTATTATCCTGGACTATGGCCTGTAAGTGACCACAAGCACTCTTTTCTGCCTTAGAACTGTGAGGAGGATTCCCTCTCTACCATCACCATAAGTGCTACCATGTCAGCACCCCTTCTTGCCCTAGGATTGCCACCCTAGATTGCAACCCCAATCCGAGCTATGAGCAAAGCAAGAGTATCTTGCCTCAGTGTCAGAAAAGAGATCCTGGCAATCCCTCTCTGATCAGTTAGTTGATCTCTCCACCATCTGGAGCTCAAGAGTTCCAGAAACAATTGCTACCTCTGCCGCCACTGCTGCTGACAGCTGGGGCTAGACCAGACTCCTCTCTTATCCAAGTCCAACAGACCTTTTCTACTGACCTTCTAAGTTGTCTTTTGTGTTTGTGAGTTGAGAACTCTTGAAACCACAGAAGCTGACAATGATTCGGTCCCCTGAGGCTTGCTCCAGATTATCTGGGGCCTGATCTCTGCCAGTATGTTTTGTGGTGAACTATTCTCCTTTCTCAGATTCTTGCAACAGACTTTTCTTGTAGACTTTCCAGTTTGCCTTGGGCTGCAAATTTGTTTCACTCTGTCATTTTGTGGATTTTACTAGAATTTGTTTGGAGTCATGTTTTACAGATATTTGGAGGGCTTTGGGTGAAGTATCTGATGAGTCCCTACTTTTATTCCACCAGCATGGCTCTGCCCTCGACAAATTTAATTTTTACAAAGCTTTAGTTTTTTTGTCTGTTTTTATTTTTTCTGACATCAGTCTTAAATTTGCCACTTCACAACTGAGACTCGTGAAGTCACAGGATGAAAGATCCAAAGTTGGAAAGGGAACTTCAAGGTAATCTTAATCATCTTACAAATGAGAAAAATGAGCTAGAAAAGAGGGTAGGTGACTTGAATACATACAGTTAATAACTGGCAGAACTAGGATTTGGATCTTATGACTCCATATTCAGCATTTCAAATTATACATTGATTTCATTCTCCCATGACATCCGTTGTTCTTATTTCTTCTTTCTGAATTCAAACAGAAAACAAACTGAATCTCTTGCTCTTAGCAGCCCTGTCCTTTCCAACCCCCAATTATTTTGCTTTCACTTTGCACATATTTTGCATTTGCTTACCTCACTCCTCAGTGGAATACTTGAGTGATGTCTGGAATCTCATGGAGCCAAACAAAGAAATTTGGGCAACCACAGTCTAGTCAAGATGCTTGTGAGCACAGACACACAAATACATATATGCAAGCACACATACACACACATGCATGCATGCACAATTGTTCAACAGATCTTTCCAGGTCAATCTATCAGATTTTTCAACTATTATTCCTTGGAGCCTACTGCCTTAATATACCCTTAGACTAAAGAAGGAGTCCCTTTCTCCAAATGGGGAGGGAGTTCCTTCTTCCTCAGCTTCTTGAATTGGAGATTTTATGATTCTCTCTCTCTATCTTGGGTATGATCAGAACTCATGAATTCTGGAGGATTATGAAAGTAGTTAACCATTGCTTGGTTAACCATAAAACATCTTATTCTAGAGGAGAAGGGAAGTAAACGAGGGAGGAAGGGGAAGAAATATCTCTCCTGTATTTTGGATTCTGACTTTCTCCTTCTCTTGAAGCCACATTTGTGTCTTCATGTACAAGCATCTAGGTTTTATTTGTTTTTAGTGGCCACTTCTAACTTCTGAGAAAACATTAGTGAGCAATTAGTTAGGAGTTACTCAATAAATATTTATTAAGTTCTTGGTATGTCCCAAGCACTATGCTACATGCTGGGGATGCAATAGTCCTAGTGCTCAAGGAGCTTATAGTCTAATGGTGGAGAAAAGTAAATAGGTATTAAAATATATACACACAGGATAAATAGGAAATAAACAACAGAGTCAAGGCACTGGAAAAGGCATTAGGGAAAACTTGCTATAAAAAAATTGGTATTTTAGTTTGGACTTAATGGAAGGCAGGGAAGCCAGTAGGCAGAGATAAGGAGGGAGAATATTTCAGAGATAATGCAGAAGCCAAGAGACAGAAAGTCATATATATGGAATACTAAGGAAGCCAGTTATTGGATCAAATATATGGCAGGGAATAAAATATAAGATGACTGGAAAGGGAGGAGTAGAATAAGTTATAAGGGATTTGAATGATAACTGGAGAATTTTTATTTGGTCCTAGAGGTTATAGGGACTCATTGGTGTTTATAGAGTAGGGAGGTAACATGATCAGACCTATGCTTTAGGAAAATTACTTCAGTGACTGAATGGAGGATGGATTGGAATGGGGAGAGATTGAAGGCAGTCCAACATACCAGCAGACCATTGCAATACTCTAATCATGAGGTGATAATGGCCTCCACCAGGGTGCTGGAAGTTTAGAATAGAGAAGAGGGCATGTTTGAGAGAGGTTGAAAAGGTGAGAGGCTTTGACAAAAAAAATGGATATGGGGGTGAGAGATAGTTAGGGATTGAGGATACCATCCATACTGCAAGTCTCAGGGATTGGAAGGATGATGTTGCCCTCTGCAGTAATAGGGAGGATGGAATGAGAGAGTTGAGAAAGAAAAATAATTGAGTTTACATTTGAATATGCTGAGATATTTAAATATTTAAGTTGTCTACAATGTATCCAACTTGAGATGTTCAGAAAGGCAGTAGAAAGTGAGACAGAAGATGAGCAGAATGGTTAGGGCAGAATAATTAAATCTGAAAATCATTAGCATAGATATGGTAATTAAATTCTAGGGAGCTGATGAGATTACTAAGTGGAGTAGTGTAAAGGAAGAAGAGAAAAAGCCCCAGGAAAGAACCTTTTGAGACACTTACAGTTAGGAGGCATGATATGGATGAAGATTCAGCAAAGGAGACTGAGGAGTAAAGGTCAGATAGGTGGGAGGAGAACCAAGACAGAGTCATACCAATAAAACAAAACAAAATATGTAGAGAGAGGAGAGCATCAAGGAAGAAAGGGCCATCAGCAGCATCAAAATTGCTGACAGAAAAGACGTTGAATCAAGCAAAGACCATTGGATTTGTAAATTAAGAGTTGATTAGAAAATTTGGAAAGAGCAATTTTGGTGGAATGATAAGTCTGGAAGACAAATTTTAAGGGGTTAAGAGTGAGGAGAAACAGTGGCGATACCTACTGTGGATGACTTTTTCAAATGATTAAGGCATAGAGGATAGAATAACTATAGGATGTTAATTAGTAACAATGGAAAGATCAAGTAAAGAGGCTTTTTGTTTTGTTTCTAATGAGAGACATGAGTAGTAGATATGAACCTGTAGATGGGGAGATTGAAGATAGGGGATAGAGTGGGAATGAGAAATGATGATGGAGAAAAGGGGATGGAATGGGATATCTTGATCAGAAAAGAGAGGTTAGCCTTGGTGAGGAAAAAGGACACCTCATCATATGAGATAGGGGTGAAGAAGGAAATAGTGGTAAAATGTATCTGAGTGAGATGAGGAAGAAGGGAAAAAGGGATTTTCATGTGAATGGCCTCAATTTTCTTTTTCTTTTTCCTGAAATATATAAGGTAAGTTTCTTAGCAAAGAGGGTGGGTAGAACAGGATGCGTGAAAAGTCTGTGGAGGGATGAAAAAGGTTTGGAAAAGCTGGTGTGATGGATGGGATAGTGAGTTAATAAGAGAGGTGTAAGAGGATTGCCTAGCACCAGTGAGGGCTCAGTTGATGTGATACATAAATTTCTAGTGGATCAATTCAGAATTATTGCATTATTTTTCTCCAAGTTTTTTCAGTAACTCTTCTGTAGGAATATGGGGAGAAAATTTGGAACTCAAATGAATGTTGAAAACTAAAAATAAATAAGAAAAAAATGATTGTGGAGATTATGCTATTGGGGAGTGGGGAGGGTGCCAGATTTCAGTAACAGCTAGTAGATGTAAGAAGTGGAAGAAGAAAAGATTTTAATGAAGTTTATTGCCAATAGAGCTTGCATTACAGAGGATGCAATGGAAGGGTGGGTGATTTATGGTTGGAACTTTGGAGCTGGATGGTTCAGGGGGATGGGGATTGAAATAAGGGATAAAGCAGTGGAGGATGAGCAATGGAATTTTGATGATGACTTATGGTGTTTCAGAATGACTGACATATATAGGGTATGACCATCTGTGAGAATGCTCATTGCTGAGTGCAAAGTACCCCTGTTCTTCTCCAAGGAAGTTGGAGATTAGGCTTGAGACAAAGGCAGGATGACATAGGAGGCACAGATGGAAAACCATGCTTTACTGTTCAATTAAAAAAAAAACCTAATTCAAATACCCGCTGCAAAAGAGAGTAAAAAAAAATTGCCAAATTGTATTAATTCTTTCTTCACAATATCTTTTATATAGTTACTGAAAACTGAAACTTTCACCAATTTAGTACAAACTTACATCACGTTATACCTGGACTGTGAAATTAGACTTCTGATTGTTTGCAATGAATCAAGTCTCCCTCCCACCCCCAAGTCCATTCCACTATCAGGGTATTCTTTCTACAGCACAGGTCTGAGCATGTCACAACCACCACCCAATTCAATATATCCCAGGAGCCCCATATTACCTTTAGAATCAACTATAAAATCCCTTGTTTGACTTTTAAGCCCTGCATAAAAATTACAGTCTTACATTCTTCAGTATATTCTGTGATCCAGCAACACTTCCTACCTCACTCTTCCTTAAAAAGACTGACTGTACACTTTTACTGGCCACATCTCCAAAGTTAGCATGTTCTCTCTATTTGTCTATGCCTTTTGACACCCTTAGAGTCCTTCAAGTCTCAGCTAAAACCTCACTTTCACCAAAAACCCTTTCCTACTTTCTCTTAATTATATTAGCTTCCCCCTGAGATTGAATCTAATTTAGTCTGTACATATTTATTTAAACATAATTATTTGTATGTTGTCTCTTTATGATGTGCACTCCTTCAGCATAAGGCCTGTTGCGATTTTTCTTTTTATCTCCATTGGACTATATTAGTGCTTAACGAATGCTTTTTGGCAGTTGATTATTTCCTAATCTTTTACTAGTGAAATTGATAATTCAAAATCAAGTGCAAAAATGTAGCATTATCTCTAAGGAATTTAATCTTCTTAGATTTAGACTAGTATTATAGGCTGTTGAGATCTTTTTGAATCTGCATTCTCTTGTCCACCATGCTAACTATCCTTCCTAGTTTTGTGTCATCTCCAGATTTAATAAGTGTGCACCCATGCTTTCGTCTAAGCCATTCATAAAAATATTAAATAGATAAGGGCCAAGCATAGTTCTCTGGGACTCCACTTGGAAACCTTCTGCAAGCTTGACACTGAAATATGAAAAAGTACTCTTTGAATCAAGCCATTCAACCAACTACAAATATGTCTAACAATATGGTGATTTCACCTATGTCTCCCTATTATTTTCATAATAATTTAAGATGCTTTATTGAACAATTTGCTAAAACCTAGGTAAATTTTGTTTATATCATTGCTCTTATGTATGAATTTAACAATGCTGGTCAAATTAATAAATAAAGTTACTCTGATATGAACTATTTTTGATGATTCACAAACATTTCCCTTTTCTCAAGGGCCTAGTGACACCAGGATTTACTTAATGGATAGCTGCAATAACAAACAGTGGCTTATAGATTATTATGGATGGCTAAATTCACATTTGCGCATGGGTCAACAGTGTTTTCGATATGTAAATATGGAAAGGAATATGGCATACAGAGACACGGAGTAAAAGACAATACTCTGAACTCCATCACTACCTTCTAAAATGAACCTGTCTCGTGTGCTTCTGCTTCTTTTCCCCAATCTGTTTTTGATTTTACAATTTCAGAGTTGGAAGAAAAAAGAGAGCATCTAGTTCAACTTGTGTCTAAAAGCTACTAGTTGTACATTGTTCCTTAGGAAAATTTTTGTTTTTGTTGTTAAGTTGTTTCAGTCACATTTGACTCTTCATGATTCCTCCCCCCTTTTTGTGTTTTTTGTTTGTTTGTTTTGGCAAAGATACTGGAGTTGTTTGCCATTTTCTTATCTAGCCTCATTTTATAGATGAAGAATCTGAGGCAAATAAGGTTACATGACTTGCCCAGGGTCACACAGCTAGTAAGTAGGTGAGGCCCTATTTGAACTCAGGACTCCAGGTCTGGCACTCTGTGCATTGCACAACCTAGTTGCCCTGTAGGCGAAAAAAAAGAGAAATAATGTAATAATGTAATATAATGCGTCCTTCTCCTTGACACCCCATTTCTACCCTCTCCCCACCAAAACAGAAACAACAACAAATTTCTTTTGACCAATCCTTTGTATTCTTTGGTTGATCTTGCTATAAATCCAAGAATTCTCTTCTCTGGTTCTTTGACTCAGTATTCCTCATCTCAGAAAATTGGATTTTAAATACATGAAGCCAACTTAATGCTCCTGGCCCCTCTCTGAAGAGATTCAGCCTTTCTTTTTCCAATTTGACATTTTGGGAAATTGCAATTTACACTATTTGACACATTCATTCTTGCCCAAGGGTAGGTTTTGTCCATATAGAATAGCACAATTAGAAATGATGTGTGTTGACATAAAATATTTGCATACATATATGTGCACACATGGTCTTCCATATGAAGAGGCAGTGAGCAATCCCACTGAGGGAGTATTCAGGAGTCATGTCAAAAACCTTTAACATCCTTCCTCCATGGTCTAGTCATATGTGATCTAGAAAAAAATAATGTAATTAAATATATTCACTATAAAGATAACTTTCTACATGCACTAGCTCTGGTTTAAGATAATATAAAAATATATTAGGTTTTTCATGTTCTTAGACTTTTAAGTACAATGCAATGACCAAGATGTTATACAGGACATGAAAAATTAGGGTGTACATAAACTTAACATGTATATTCGGGAATGTAGAAGTCACTATTCATTTCCCTTTCACTCAACTGAATTTGTCTTTAATTACTTCTTGTATTTGTTTACATAATGAATTATAAAGTTGATTTGAGGTTGCATTTCATGCTGCTTTTTTCAAGGCACATTTTGGTTACTTGCTTTGGGTACCCAAATTACTAGCTATTATTCTTGAATACATTCAAGAATATCACATGACAATCAAATGATGTTAAAGCAATCTTAGTCTGAAAAAGATAAAATATAGTACTTTTCTGTATATTCTGCATATACTTACATGTTTAGACATTGTCTTCCTCAGTGGAATGTAATGTCATAGAAATTTTCTTACGTATCATATTTGTATCTTCTAGGTCAAATGATGTGCTTGGCACATATTAGGTGCTTAATAACTTCTAGTAGAATGATTGAATATCCAGAACAGGAAGGTGATAGCCATATATCCTCTGTTTGGATCAGATCTCATCGAGGAATTCTATGTCCAACCGAGATTTCCACATTTCCGAAAGATAATTGACCAACGTTGACCATTGACTCTATGTCCACAACACCTCTTGATAATAAGGAACCTGGAGACCATAACATAGAAGTAATTATTTGGAAGAAATGAGGCCATTCTACCTGGAGATCAAAAAGGATAAAGTTTCTGTCTTCAAATATATGAATTTTTATGATGTAAAAAAGGAGCTGTAGTGCCTATGAATGACCCTAAACATTAGAAATGAGAACAATATCTAGATGTTGAAGAGAGGCAGATTTCTATTCAATATACACAGCATTTTCCTTTCAGTTAGAGCTGACTCCAAGTGTATTTGTACTGAACTCTATATTGTTGTAGGTCTTCCAATGATAGCTGAATGAGCTCTTGTCAAGGCTGTAGCAGACACAATTCCTGCTGGAGGTGTAAGTTGGACCAGATGACTTCAGAAGTGTTATGGAAACCTGGGAATCTCTTATTTTCTTATAAAAAATCTCTCCAACAGAAAAGCCTGGATGAGGGTAGTAGATATTCCCACATGCACATCTGTCTTTTCCCTTTGATAATTTAATTAAAAACAAAAAAACAAAAAAACCCAGAATCTTCCAGTTCGAAGAAAGAAAAGAAAATACCCTTCCTGCAGAACTACATAATGAGGCTGGGTTTTTAGGCATCCAGCATTCTTTAAAATGACAATTTCAAGGGAGAAAATGAGTGTTGGAGAGCCTGGGACCAAATTTCAACTATGGCTTTCTAAATTGTGCATGCAAATGGGCAATTAGCCCTGTGAGATGGATAATTGCATGCCTAAGTGAACCTCTCCACTAGTAGTTTTCAGGAGCCCGATTTTCAGGTTGGATATACTGAAGTCTGTGAACTCTCTCCTCTTGCTGGAAGCCTCCTCTGAGTGGCTCCGTCTGAACTTGAAAAGAAGACTGCTTGTCTGTACTGACTACTCATGAGAAAAAATCTGGGGGAGGAGCAGATTCTGAGACTGTACTCATGAAAACATGTAAGTGAGGATGTATTTCATTTAAATTTTAAATCTGAACTCTTTTTCACCAAGGGGAAAAAAAAACGAGAAGTTGAGGAGGTGGTACATAGTTAGCTCGATTATTTTTTTTAAGATGAACTCTGGGTTTTAACTTTTTTTCTTCCTATCTATTTCTCAAGCCTGTCTTATGGACAAATGACCTGACCAACATCATACGGCTAGTAAGAGTCAGAACACTCTAAGATACACTTTCTTATTCCAAGTTTAGTCACCTTCCCATCTTGCCATCAAAGTATTGCTGGTCAGGGAGTGAGAGAGTACACTACGTGCAAAGCAATTGTAAGGCATCACACACAAAAATGTACATGCATAATTAATCCCACCACCAGTCCAAGAAATAACTAAGATTTATACTTTGGAGATAAATTTTAAGCAATAGTAGTTCACATTTACAGTGCACAAAGGGAATTATTCAAAATAAACCAAATATTACTGTTCAGATCTGAGAGATGAGAAAATTGAAAGTGAGACATATTAAGTGATTTGTCCTAGATGATATATTCCTTAAGTGGCACAACCAAGATTAACATCTCATTCTCCTACTTCCCCTTCAAATTATCTTTCCTTTTTTTATTGTTGCTAATAATCTTCAATTGTGCATGATTTTTTGTCACCCCATTTGGAGTTTGCTTGGCAAAGACTTGGGAGAGATTTGCCATTTCTTCTCCAGCTCATTCTACAAATGAGGAAACTAAGGCAAAAAAAAAAAAAAACAGTTAAGTGAGTTGCCCAGGGTGGCACACTTAATAAGTGTCTGAGACTGGATTTGAATGGAGGAAAATGAGTCTATGCCTAGAATTCTATCCACTGCTCCACCTAGCTGCCTTAGCTGTCCTTTACTCTACAAAGATAGATTTGTGGATGTAGAGAAATGTTTCATTGCAATAAGGATTTTATCTACATTTGAACCAAATATCAACACACATTTGATGGGCTTGCTGAAGGGGCTGGAGGAGGTGAGGAACAGTAAGGCACTGTTGGTGAAACTGTAAAGTAGTCTATTTTGGAAAATAATTTTGGGATAATATTCAGCTGTATATACCCTTTGATTTTGTAACATGAATTGTTTTTACTTTTGTTCAGTC
Organism: Notamacropus eugenii; assembly: GCF_028372415.1. Taxonomy (NCBI): domain Eukaryota; kingdom Metazoa; phylum Chordata; class Mammalia; order Diprotodontia; family Macropodidae; genus Notamacropus; species Notamacropus eugenii. The sequence goes on from NC_092876.1 coordinate 121,485,993, forward strand.
ATTTTTCAGTTATGACTGAGTCTTCATGACTCTATTTGGTTTTCCTGACAAAGATACTGGAGTGATCACTTTATAGATGAGGAAACTGAGGAAAACAGGGTTAAATGACTTGACCAGGGTCGTACAGCTAGAAAGTATCTGAGGACAGATATGAACTCAGGAAGAAATGCCTTTCTAACTCCAGCCCTGGAATTCTTTCTACTGAGCCACCCTAATTGATCCCTTTGTAACATCTCTGCCAAGCATATTCTTCAGAAAAATCTAAGACAGAACACAATAACTCATGTAAAAAACCACTTATATTGGTAACTTTGGTTGTAGCAAAGAAGTAAAAACAATATTTCTGCCTATCAGTAGACAAATGACTCTAAAATCAGTGCATCAATTAAAAGATACATTACTGCAGTATAAAAAATGAGAAATATAGATAGATTCACCAAAACAAGAAGACTTTAAGAACTTAGGCAGAGAAAATGAGTACAAAACCACCAAACAGAAGGAAAACAAAATTTATTGAAAAGGATTAAATAATGGATCTCTGGGAAGAAGAGGGTAAAGGAAGAGATGCAAATAGGAAATGAAAGACTTTGTTGTGGGGTCCCAAGAAGGAAAAATGGTAGAAATCTGTGTACTGATCAGAATGATTGTTGTGCCACCTCTCATGATCAACTTTCAGCATTAGTCATCACCCCTGAGTAATGCCTTATTAATGTTAAAAATATTAATAACAGCTCCCATGAAGTTCAGAGGAAACAGTGCATTGAAGTATAAATGACAATAAATTTGTAATCAGACACCTAGAATCTGAGTCCAGGATCTTTTGTGCTAGCTGTGTGACCTTAGGCAAATAACATGACTTCTCGTAATTTCAGTTTCTTCATAGATAGTTTCTTTCATATATATTATCTTATTGAACTGTTATAATAGTCTCATATGATAAATAAAGATGAGGGTCATTATCATTATTTTTATTTTATAGAAAAAAATTGAGGCCTAGAGGAATGTCAAATTTACCAAGTTTAAAAAATAAGAGAATAAGAAATTTTTTATTAAATTTATTAAATAAATTTATTAAATTATTAAATCAATTAAAAATAAATAACTAGAGGAGACTTTGGAGGTCATCTAATCTAACCCTTCTCCTTTTCCTATGAGAAAACTGAGCACACAATGTCAAGTGACCTGCCCAAAATCATGTAAGCACATAGGATCAAAGGTGTGACTTGAACTCAGGCCCTCTGATTTTAGGGTTTAAACTCTTTTTACCTACAGTATTATTACAGCATAAAGTAATTTTCCAAAGCTCACACAGATACAAAGTATCAAAATCAGAATTCAACCCTATGTCCTTTGTTCCCAAACCCAGTGCTCATTGCATAGCCCCATAGCGCCCAATGAAAGTAGAACATAAACAATGGACTAGGAGGTACAAGTCCTTTAAATGCAATATATACATGCATACATATACATATATACATACACACACATATATATGTATATATATACACACACACATCCTCATCTGTCTTTGGTTGAGAGGTGGCAGCCTTAATACAAAGGGCCAAACTTCAGAGAAAAAATAAGTCTGTTTTTAACTTTAGATCTTAATAGGTGTTTAAAGCTTAACTTAAGAGTAATTTTTTTTTTTTGAGTAGAGTGCGACAACCCTTGCTACTTCTGGAGAACTTGAACTCTCTTGTCTCTATCTCTCTCTTTCTCTATGTCTCTCTATGTGTCTCTGTCTCTCTGCCTCTGTGTGTGTGTGTGTGTGTGTGTGTGTGTGTGTGTGTGTGTGTGTGAGCATCTGTCTGTCTGTCTTTAAAAGTGGAACATTTATATTCCCCTTAGATTTATGTTCTATGACCTTTAGAGAAGTTTGGTGCGGTACTCCTCTACATGGCTTCAGTAACCTTTGTATCATAACACAGATCACTCATAACTCTCAGTGTGACCCCTCCAAAACTAGATGCCTTTTACTACAGGCATTACTCTTGCCTGCGTCCCACTTAAGATGCCCTCTGCCATTGATAAAAAAACAAAACAGAACGAAAATTTTGCATTGTTAACTTTGCTGCAAGAAAGTTCTTACTCTCTCTCTCTGCCACATCTATACCTATAAAAACATGCCCATCCTTCAACACCCATTCCATGTCAACTTCTTGCAGTCTTTGCTTCATAATCACTTTAGAAATTATCTTTCTTCCTGAAATATCTAATAATGCTCTCTATATACTAGTCTCTGACACTCAGTTGCTTAAATCATTAAAATTCTTTAAGCTTCTGCTCATCTGCAAAAGGGGAAGGTTGATTTTGGGGGTACCTACTATAAAGAGTAGTAAGAAAACCTCAGATAATATATCCAGGTAATGTATATTTCATCATTTATTTTATTTATATATCTTAGGTTAATGGAATTTAGAGCTAGAAAGAATATAAATATAAAAAACCTAGGTCAATCCTTCTATATTTTCATAGAAAAGAAAATGTCTTCCACCCCCAAAGAAATATCCTGTATCTTCTGTGTACTGATGTAAATTTTTATATGTTTACATATTATTTCTTTTCAAAAATATAAATTATTGGAGTACAAGGATAATTTCCCTCAATTTCTTTATTTGTAAAATGGGGATATTTGTACTTTCCTCAAAGTGTTGCTATAAAAAAAGTTCTTTGCCATACTTAAAGTGCGATTTAATTACAAAATCTAATTATTTGGATGATTAAATAATATTTTGAATTTATCATTATGTGGATGGGGGTCTGAAATTAGCACAGTTTCCTGCACATTATAAGTATTCAATGACTGTGTGCATGTGTGTTTTGTTTTTAAAAGGAGATTCTGACTACCTGTGTTGATCCTATCTTTGACTGTCAGTTAGATATCATTTTTCCTGATCCATCTTCGTTCCAAGTGTAGTATATAGTGGGTGTCTTGCTACTGATGCTACTTAAATGTTACTGCCCAGCTGTCTATCCATGCTCTCAAAATGAAATATTTAGCTATTTGGAGATACTGCTTACAAAGCATGCATATGGAAACAGAATTTCTGATAGACCACAGGAGAGTCTCTGGTCACAGTGCATCATTGTAACCACAGAATTATGGTATCAGACACATCTTAGCTGACATATACTTTCTTGATAATCTAGGCAAAACTCTAAAAGAAGCTAAAACCCCCAGGAACAATGGATAATAAAGGAGCCAAAGATTAGGCAGGACAAGCCTATCAGGGTGGTTCAATTTCAATCAGCCTACAAATATAGCCTACAAGTTGATTCACTCTAACATCAAAACTGTAATTTAAGTAACTTAGAACTTTATGATTCTGTGCCTTTTGGAAAGTACCTTCACTTATTTTCCATATAATTCAACAGTATTTTATTTTTTTGGCTCTATCAAATTATATACTTGTTATCACTATGTTAATTACTCTACAGAGAGATAAAGAAATTAAATAGTTTCTCTACTTTCACAGAACTAATAGCATATAAAGAAAAAAAATATGATGCATAAAACACAAGTGACCACAGTAGAAATAAAAATTCAAATGTTTCAGTGCAAAAGATGATGGATTTGTAATCAGAAGACCTGAATTTCAGTCCTGACTACTATTATTACCTTGTGATCATGGTTAAGGCATTTTCAGAGCTCTTGGGACCTCTCTTTCTCCTTCTTGACAATGAGGGGGTTTGGATTACATGATACTTGATGTCACTTCCAGCTCTAATTCTATGATCTGTGATCATATTTCTGGAGAACGTTAAGTAGCAAGGTATCATATAGTCAAATGGAGAAAGCACTGGATTTAGAATCATATTATCTGACTTTAAGACCCAGTTCAATCCTTTCTTATCCATGTGACACTGGGCAAATCATTCCCTGTCTCCTGGTCTTGGATTGCTTGTTTACAGAATGAGGAGTTTGAAGTATAAGACCTCTACGGGCCCTTTGAGATCTAAATCTGCAGTGATTCTATGATAATGAAGTGGTAAGGATCAAAGATAGGGAAATTGTTACAAACCAAAGGATTAGGGAAAACTTCAGTGAAAAGATGATACTTGAGCTGGGCTTTAGAAAATAGAAAAAAATGTACAACGGAGGGACCGGGCATTTCAGGAATAGTTTGCAACATTAGACATGTTGCAGAATACACCCCCAAACAAAAAGAAAACATTGTGAGTCATTCAGTAAAATGTATGTTGGGCTTTGACATCAGAAGCCCTGGTCTGCTTATTTTACCTGTCGTCTTCGGCATCAGGCTCTAATAAAAATGTGTGCCACTAAATCATATGTAAGGATCCTTGCAGCATATTGACAGAGAAAACCATATATTCAAATAATCCACTCTGTCTTGTATTATTATTTTTTTTCCATTTTGTTAAATATTTCCCAATTGCATTTTAATCTGCTTCCATAGTATTGGGAAGTATTGATGGATGCTATATAGAACAAGTGCTCTTTGTTTTATACCTTTGCACTAGATAACCTTGGAATAGTCACTAAAATATGTCCTACAGTTTCTTCATCTTTCACATGAGAGTACTGGCTTAGGTAGCCTTTAAAGTCCTTTTCAGCTCATTTGTTATCTTTTGAAAAATTTATGCCTTCAGAACTGTAAGGTCTGAAAAGTGTCTTACCTATATTGTCTCATTTAAATAATTTGACCAAAGCAAGGGAAAGAACAGACTGTGGCCTAAAACTTGAAATAAAGTGAAGTGCCAGGGTTTGTGGTATCTTTTTTTATTACAAGGTTAAAGCACTTGAATATTTCTTTGTTTTTCAGAAATGAATAGAAAGAATAGTCAGAAGGAGTGTGTGTCTGTGTGTGTTTCTCTTTTCCATTTCTCCGAAGGATTGATCGCTCTTAAACCAATATGATTTGTCTTTATCTGGAGGTTTTATTTTTTTTTCTACCTCTAACTGCTGTGTGTGTTAACTGCTTTCTAAATCATTTGTTAGGTTGCTATTTAAACATACTTCTGCATAATCACTGCCTTCGCTCTATTGTGGTTTTGCCTTCCCCACTCCCACATCCACCCCATTTTCAGTATCTTTATTTGGATGTCAGATTCTTCAAGTTTTGCCCGAACTCCTTAAGGAACAAGTGCCTATTATGTCACATATACCTATTTTCCTCTCCTGCCTTTCAAGTTCTCTGAGAGCCTGTAAAATGAGAGCAGCCCATATATTCTTTGGAAAAGGAAATTATATTTAGTTCAAGGTAGAGATGAATTGTATAAAGAACACTGAGTTGGGAGACGTGAGGTCTTAGTTCTAATACCAGTAGCTCTATGACTATGAGCAATGTTCTTGATTTCTCTGCACTTTAGTTTCCTCATTTAAAAATATGAATAATAACACTCACACTGCTTAAAACCCAAGGATGTTTGGGGCAATGTACCATATGACCTTTTCAGAAAGGATTCTAATCTTTGTTGTTGCATGGACACCTTGGACAATCTAGTGAAGCCTGCTCTCGTTATTCTCAGAATAATATTTTAAGAACATAAAATAAAATACATAGGATTATAAAGAAAATATGTTATATTGAAATACAGTTATCAAAATTTATCTTTTGAAAATTTTCATGGTTCCCAGATAAAGAATCCCTGCCTTAGAGTATTATAACATCATAATTTCAACTCAGTTTGGTCCTCTTTGAGATATGTTAGGTGCTTCAGGCTAATGGTCAGTTATTTTTCTGATGTAAGAAATAATGACTTGGTTCAGGGATTTTAGACATATGACCAGCTGCTTCTAGCTCCTCAGATCATATTGTGCAGTCCTCTTGTTCATATTTATGTGCTGTCAGAATGAACAAGTCTTTCTGGAAAGAAATGCAGGCTTAAGTAATAGTATAAAAAATAAATGCCATATAATTAAAAATATAGAGTGAGTTTGATTGGAAGACCTTAATACTGTATGTAATCAAATAATGTGAAATGAGGATAAATCAGAATGCATTATTAGGGTAAATTATGAAAGACTTCATGAAAGAAATTCTTAAGATGGATATAGTAGAAGAGGACATTTCATATGTGGAAAACAATGAGGGAAGGCTATGAAAATGGAAAGCTTGGTGTGTGTACAGGTGTTTAGCAAATTCTCTAGGTTAACTAGCTCATAATATGCATACACTGTTGGATAAGAGGTAAGGCTAGAAAGGCAGAAAGTAGCAGAATCTGGATGGCCCAAGAATGCCAGTGTCATCAGTTTATATTTTATGCATTACACGCTAGAAAGACACTGTAAGAAACAGCATGATAGAGGTACAGCATATAAGACAGAGTAGCAAGATGTACAAGTAAGTTTCCCAACATAACTCCTCCACAAAGATCTAGAAAAAGTACCAAATCAAGTCCTGATTGGGGAATTTAAAGAAAATCCATTGATTCATATTTTCAACTTAGGGTAGCATAGAGCAGACTCCAGATAGGTCTATGGATACTGACCACAGGTTTATTCAACAATGTGGAATATTATAGTCCATGGAAACTAAAAGGGAGCCAAGGCAATGCACCAGGGAAAGAAGTCCTAGGCTACCCAGTGGAGTTCTGATATTATGCAGAATTCAGGAACAGGTTCAAGTTGGATGTTTTATAATATACTACCCAGTTAAATGTCAAAAATTCAGGGCAGACTCAGAAGGGTGCTTGAGCTTAGAGGCAAAATTATACAGTAAGAAGCATTCACAGGTCTTTGACTGTGCATTGAACAAGAAGCAAGTTCAGAAATAGTATCTTTTTCAATGGGATTCAGGAACAGACAAGGTCTCATTTCCAGCTTCTATTCCTGTCTGATGCCTACAGCAGAACAACCAGGGCGGAAAGTACAGACCAAAAGAGACCATGTAGTTCAGCCTCTCTGAATGTGTTGAACATTCCAGGTGGCTTATAGTAGCTCAGTTCAACAGCAACTATTGGAACCCTAACTGGGGCAAAACCACAGATGTATCATTCAGATCTGATTCAAGTATTGACAAGCACTCTCCACTATAAAAGAGCAGAGAGCAAAAAATATAAAATTTTAGAAGTGAAAATTATTTCATGTCTTTGGAGTATGTAATAAGAAGTTTATACATAGAATAAGGAAGAGATGAGAGGAAAATTTTCATTTAAACTTTAACCCTTATCTGAATTGGGCAAATGTGGGTATTGAACACACAAACAAAGCTGGACGTTAAAATACATCTCTTTTAATAAATGAGTGAAGGGGAAGAAAGTGGAGTATAGAAGGGAAAGTAGGCTAAGGCAAAAATTATTCTTTTTTAAAATATATTTTTTATTTTTCCGCAGTTGAATGTTAAAACAATTTTTAACATTTGATTTTTTTTTAAGTTTTCAGTTCCAAATTTTATCCCTCTCTCTCCTTCCCCTCCCTGTGATGGTAAGCAATTTCATATAGGTTAAATATGTGTAATCATGTAAAACACATCTATATCAGTCATTTTGTATGAGGAGATGAAAGAAAGAAAGAAACAGAGAAAAGAAGGAAAGGAGGGAGGGAGGGAGGAAGGAAGGAAGGAAGGAAGGAAGGAAGGAAGGAAGGAAGGAAGGAAGGAAGGAAGGAAGGAAGGAAGGAAGGAAGGAAGGAAAAAGAAACAGAGAGGAAAGGGAGGAGAAAATAAATAAATAAATAAATAGATGGAGAAATCAAGAAAGAAAGAAAAAAATAGCATGCTTCAGTCTGTAGTCAGACAATATCAGTTCTAGATAGCACGTTTCATCACAAGTCTTTTGGGACTGTCTTAGATCATTGTATCACTGAGAATAGTTGTTATTCACAGTTCTTTATTAAAGGATATTGCTGTTACTCTGTACAGTGTTCTCTAGGTTCTGTTCACTTCATTTTGCACCAATTATGTAAGTCTTTCAAGTCTTTTCTGAAATCATCCTGCTTGTTATTTCTTACAGCATAATAATATTCCAACAAAATCATATATTACAGCTTGTTCAGTTATTCTCCAATTGATGGTCATCTCCTCATTTTCCAATTCTTAGCCACTACAAAAAGAGCTGTTACAAATCGGTCCTTTTCCCCTTTTTACGCCTCTTTAATTACAGATACAGATTTGGCAGTGATACTGCTGGATCAAAGAGTCTACACAGTTTCATAGTGTTTTGGGAATAATTCCAAATTGCTCCTCAGAATGGTTACATCAGTTCACAACCCCACCAACAGTGCATTAGTGTCCAGCTTTCCCACATCCCCTCTAACATTAATCATTTTCCTTTGTTTTCATATTAGCTAATCTAATTGGTATGAGCTAGCACCTCAGAGTTATTTTAATTTGTATGTCTCTAATCAATAGCGATTTAGAAAATTTTTATGTGATTATAGATTGTTTTTATTTCTTTGTCTGAAAAAAACTACCTGTTTATGAACATTTAGCAATAAATGAATGGCTTGTATTTTTATAAATTTGATTCAATTTTCCATATATTTGAGACATGAGGTCTTTATCAAAGATGCTTGTGTCCAAAAAGTTTCCCCCAGTTTTCTGCTATTTTTTCAATTTTGGTTGAATTGAGGATTTTTTGCAAAATCTTTTTTTTATTTTTATAATCAAAATTATTTATTTTACATTTGTTATGCTCTCTATATATTCTTTAGTACTAAATTCTTTCCTTATCCATATATCTGACCAATAAACTAAGCAGGGATCATTCTTAAGCAAAACCTAGTAGATTTTTAAAAACATCTTAAAAGAATAGGATAGGATAATAAATAATTATTTGGCTCTAGGTAAAGGAAATAGAAATGCCAAAGAACAGAAGCAGATTACAATAAAGCTGGAACACTAGTACTGAACTTACCTTTTCTCTACTGCTACTCTTTTCTTCTTATAAAGATGGGTCTGGAAACATATAAAAGAAAAAATTAACAAAAGGATTGTGAAAAATCAACAATAATCAACAATCTTCATTGCTCATTCTGTTCTTCAAAATAATTTAATTATCTATTCTTGCAGAGATAAAATCTTGGCTAACATCTGTCCCTGTAATGGCCAAAAGACTTTAGAATGATACAGTAAATCTACACTGAATACTTCATCATTCAGCTTTAGCATGTTACAAAACTGATGATGCCTTGTTGCATTTGCATTAATATAATACTTATAACCTGTTGAAAAGTGTCACTTAAAATAATCGCTTTAGCACAGAGATTTTTCTTATTCAAGATGCAATCAAAAGAACTGAGAGCATCTGGATCTGTTAATACTTTTTTAAAAAATCTGTGCAATAATCCTTTCATGTTTTCCTGTCACGGAAGGTAAACCGTCTGTATACATATACTCACTAAATGTACCAAATTCAATCCAAATTCATGTCATTCATCTTGAAAGTTGTGAATAATATATCCCTGATGTTGCTTGTTAGAGTGCCCAAAGCAAGTGCTCTTCAAAGCAAAAAAAATCTTCTGTTAGGATCTGAATGAATTTTAAGACCTGTAGTATTAACCGATTCATCCAAATCAATTGAATAATAAATATTTCCCCTTTGAAGTATTACATGAAGTTGTTCTCTTAAGTTGAAGGATCATTTATGCTGCCAATGGTTATGGTTCTTCTTGAAAGAAGCAGTTTTTTATACTTTGAAATGTTATTGGGGTCTAAGCATCTTATAACTTCAATAATATATTTTTTTCACAATTTCTACATCATTGAATGACTTCCCCTTTTTCTTGAGTATATATATATATAAAGTATACTTTATATGTTGCTTTGGTGGCATTATTTCCAGGTCTTATTGCTGTTTGAAAGAGTTGTCTTTGCTTTTGCTTTTCATCTTTTAATTTCTGCAATACAATCTTTCATACCTCTCTCTCTCTCTCTCTAATTTCAAATATTTGTGATCCTTCTGAGTGTTATAATGCTGATGAGCATTGAGTTTCTTTCATGTTGATATTGCAGGATCAAAAAGCAAGCAAATCATCTTTAGTAGAAACAAAATAATATTGCAATTTCTAATCCTCATTTAAAAAATCCATTTTCTTCTTTAGTGTTCTCTTGGTCTTCTTTGATATGATGGGCTGTTAAGCAGACAGAATTTAAAAAAAAAACAACTTTTGAGTTGGGCAATTAGTCACAAATTCAACTTCAAACAACACTACAGCGTACTTTTTCCAAAAGCTGATAACAGACTGGTATATTGGACCCCCATAAATTCTTGCCAATCAGTCTATGCAGTAATGACACAAGTCAAGCAGGGGAAGTTAGAACTGAATAGTGAGTACAGCAGCTGTAAGTTTATCCCTTATGACTAACTAATGTTTTAATTATGCCAGTCAATCTGGGATGATTATTTCATTAAAGCTTATTTTATTCTTTGGCATTTTAAATATTCATTTTAAAAATAAAATAAAAATATAAAAGACAAGCAAAGACTGGTTCCTCTGTCCTTCCCAGGTCTAACTAGTCTCTCTCACTTCCTCTCAAGTCTGTTCCACCCTTCCTGTTCCAGTTGTTCAACAAGTTCCTCCCACCACAGACTCATGTGACTCAGGCTTTCATGTGACTCAAGCAGGTCAAATGAACCTCTTAATGGATGAGAAAGTCTTCCCATATACAAAAATACTTTAAGACACATTAACAATACACTAGGTGTAGACTAATACTTCATAGGCCAGGATAAATTCCAAATGGATATGTGACTTAGACATAAAGTGTATCATTTTATGCAAATTAGAGGAGTAAGAAAAAAATTACTTATCACCTGACCTATTGATATTAAAAAATGCATAACAAAACAAGAGACAGAAAGGGTCACACAAGTAAAATGGACAATTTTGATAGCTCTTATTCAATTGTATCAGACTCTTCATGACCCTGTGCAAGATAGCATGTCAGTAATATCCAAGGGGTTTTCTCAGCAAGGTCACTGGCAAACACATGTTGAGTGACTTATCCAGGGTCACACAATTACTAAGTGTCTGAGACCTGCATTAAATTCAATTCTTCCTGATGCCAGTGTTCTATCCACTGAGCCACCTAGTTACCTCCATAATTTTGATTACTTATTTTTAAATCCAGGTAAACACGAGAAAGAATCATTGTAGCAATTTTCTGATAAAAGACTCCTTTCTAATATGTATATGGAACTGATTTAAATCTCTAAGAATAAATTTTCCCCAACTGCTGAATGGTCAAATGGTAGTAAAAAGAAATTTTCAGAGAGAAAAAAAAACCTAAGCTATGAATAGCCTTACAAAAATATGCTCTAAATTATGAATAATTAGCTAACTGCAAATTAAACAAACTCTGAAAATCCTCCTCATAGTCCTTGGATTGGCAGAGAGGGATAAAAAAGAAAGTGACGAATGCTGCAGGAGTGTGGGGTAAAACAGGTACATGAATCCATTGTTGATGGAGCTATAAACTTATCTAGCTATCCTGGAAAGCATTTAAAAAAAATAACCTCCCCAAAGCTATTAAACTGTGCATATTCTTTGAACCAGTTATGGTGCTAAGTTTGTTTTGCAAAGAGATAAAACATATATATAGATAAATAGATAGATAGATAGATAGATAGATAGATAGATAGATAGATAGATAGATAGATAGAGATATAGATACATTTGTATGTATCGAGGTGTGTATATATACATGTATATGCAGCACTTTTTGAGGTACTAACAAATTAGAAGCTGCTGAGATTTTTACCAATTGGAGAGTGGACTATGGTGTGTAAATGTAGGAGGATACTATTATGCTATAGTAATGATGAGGGAATTAGTTTCAAAGAAACTTGAGAAGACTTCAAGAAGTCTTTCTGAATTATGTGGAGAGGAACAACATAATAACTTATACAACAGCAACACTGTTGTAAAGACAAGCAACTTTGAAAAAAATTAGCAACACTGATTAATTCAGTGACCATTCAGAATTCCAGAGAAGTCATGAAGCCACCTGACACCTAATGAAAACATAATAGAGTCAGACTATAGATAGAAACTTTTGGGGTGATTTTGAACATGGCCAAAAATGGGAACTTGTTTTGCTTAACTATATACATATATGCATATATATGTATATGTATATACATATATACACGTGTGTGTGTGTGTGTGTGTGTGTGTGTATATATATATACATAGAGAGAGAGAAAATAAATTTTCATTTTGAAAAAAATTCAAAAATGAAGAAGCATAAGGTGATAATGTATTGATTCTTTACCTTGAAGTAAGGAACACCAAGACGTAAATAATGCTTTAAATATATTGTTTGCAGTACCACCTGAATGAGACTATCATTTTAGTTTTCCCAGTCACCTAAATCTCACTTTCCATATCAAAATGAACTGTCATACTATAAAGAAAATCACACTGGTATACCCAGGATGGGTACTAGCAGAGGTTCTTAGATCTGATTAGTAGGAAAGATAGCTGTTTAAGGGGTCAACAATCTGATTTTTTAAAAATTACATTCAGTAGTTCAGGGGAAAAGTCAGCACTCTGAACTTCAGAGAAAATACAGAGAAAATATAAGCAGAGAAATAAAGGGCAACAGACAGGGTTCTGTGTTGATATATACTTTACATTCATCCCTAGATTGAGAGAGCTTTTACCTCTGAACAGTCAGGGGGTCCGTACATATGTCTACTCAGAATCTTGACCAGGGAATCACAAAGTCCTTCTCAAAAGTGAGCCCCCAAAGCAAAATGCCAACTCAGAAGGCATCACAACCCTTGTGACTCAGTGCCTAATAACAAATTAACAAAAGGTGTGAAAGTCTTCCTACAAGCAAATGTCTTCTACACAAACTTCCCTTAATGGGCTGCATGTGAGGCCTATTAATGGATGGGGAAGATCTTAAATCTCATTAACCTTACACATACAAGACAGTAAGGGGCTAAGGTCAGGGTCAGCCACAATAGGCTTGACATGCCTGGTGTCTGGCTCCTTTAAGACCCATTCCCCCTCTTACTTTGAGATTAGTTAGAGTTTTGTATTTTTTCCTCACCCCACTACTCAGAAACACTTTTACACTCATCAGTCAAGTTATGGGAAAGTATGGTGAGTATTGCACTTGGAATCAGGAATGCCTGAGTCAGTATTTGACCTCAGCTAGATGACCCTGAACACCTGATCTCTCTCCTACTCAGTTCCAGAATCTATAAAAATGGGGATAATGACAACAGCTAATTCCCAGTGTTTTTGTTATTGTTACTTTGGGTGGGGGGATGAGGTGATGTACATAGAAAGCTTTATAAATCATAAAATTTTCTTATTGTAAGATTTTGTGCAGGGAAATGATGTGACCGTAACAAAATCATAAGGAAAATTTTCCTATGACCCATACTCCCTTCTGATGCCTTTGTAAAGCCAGTGCCAGAGATGCTAACCTCTGTTAATCCTACCAGAGCCTATCAACTGAATAGTGAGGCATTTAAAAAGTTTGAGAGAAATGGTTTCTAGGCAATTTATTCACTGTATTAATAAGACCAGCATTTTATTAGTAAAATGACGATCATTTGGCCATTTCTCTTAAACAAAAGATCCCTCATGGTGTTGGATTCACAGTTTATATGCCCTTGGAAAAGCAGGTATTCTCAGGGTGGCAACCAACTCTGATGGATTAATAATTAATGAGAAAGTGAATATTACAATGAGACACTGGTCAATATTAAAATGAGGGTCTTGAGGTACCTGACTTGAATCATCCAAGTCTCAACCAAAAAGACTTATCAATTTCTATGTCACCTTCCTGACAAGGGGAGAATTGACATTTTCCCAGACATCTCTGAGTAAACAAAATGAACATGAAACCTCTCATTAGCCTAAACTTGGAATTTCATTTACTGACTCATTAGATCTTGGCTTCAAAGATTTCTTTGAGAAAGATTTCCACACTGGTTGATTTCAGGGTGAAGAAGTAGATAAGGGGAAAATCCTTGATCCCAATAAAATAATTAGTTATTAAGTACAAGGGAGAAATAATCATTTCTATTGATAGAAATTGACCTTTGTGCTAAGACAATTTGTCATGTACTCTATAGATATAATATATTTACCTTAAGGTACAAAGTTAATTTATAATCTCTAAAATATTCTCTAAATATTTATACTCAAGACAGTTCCTAGAAGTAGCTGGTGAATAAGGATGTAATTCCCATATTATAAATAATAACAGTGAAGCTCATACAGGAAAATGACATGTAATATGACAAACATATAAGTTATAAAGCTGAACCTCACTTTTAAGCTTGCTAGATTATATTCTGAACAGATGCCTGGATTTAGGACCAAATGACCTGGAGTGGAAACCTAGATGTGCTACTTAGCTCTTCCCTTATAGGGTTTTGTGAAGATCAAGTGAGGTAACAATTATAAAGCACAGTGCTATAGTAAATGCCATATAAATGCTACATATTATTATACTAGTTAGAATTATTTCTTAATAACTCTAGCATTAGGCATAAGAATTATCCTTTCTGTCCCTTCGGTTCCCCATCTACAAAATGAGGGATGGCATTGGGTATATTCTGAGGTCCCTTCTTACCACAAATCACATGACACCAAGTCCTTTCTTTCATCTTTCTCCCTTATTTCATCACCTGCTAAATGAACAAGGACTGTTTTACTGATGACAGAAATGAATCTAGAAGAAATTTTATAGTTTAATTAAAATAGTTTCCTGTGAGTTCAAACCATTAGAAAAAGCTTATTCCAGAAAACCAAAAACAAAAGGCTAAAAATAAAATAAAATGCCTACCACTAGTCATTAATAGATGATAAGTAAGAAGCCAATAATACACAATAATTCAGACAGCTTCCACAAGGCCAGAGGATGTTTAACACATTAATAGAAGCCAGAGACAGTACTGCAAAGCAGATAAATGTAGTCTAATGATGGTTTTGATGAGTCTTTGTCTTTGGGCTCTTTGTGCATTGAAAAATATGAGAACTAAACAAAAGAGAAAAATAGTCCCAGACAGAGTGGTGTGTGTCACTAATGAGTGATGAGACCATGAAAGACAAAAGACAAACTGCAGCGTGTAGTGTTTGATCAGTCTTTATCTGATACGTCTATTGCAAAATATGAGATCTGACAAAGAGTAGGCGTTTAAAAAAAAGCTAGAAGTAAGTTTGAAATGTGAAAAGTCATATCTTCAACCCTCCTCACATCCACCTTCTGGGTTGGATCTTTGTTGGCCCTTACATATGTGAACAACTGATTTATCATAGGGACCAAATGTCCTGGTAGAAATGTCAAATCAGTGGACAGACTAAAACAACTTTATTGGAATGGTTCCAAATTGTTTTAGTAAGGTAATAATTCAAGGTTGGATTCTATTGGCAGGCTATTTTGGTGAAATAAGAACTGTGCTTGGAGTCAGGATGGAAGTGGATTTGAGTCTCAACCCTGACACAGAAGCTGAATTGATGACTTTGAGCACGTCAGTGTACCTTTCTCATTGAGAACAGTCTTAACATCCTATCTATCTGGCAGGGATATTATGGGGGAAAAAAACAACTTTTTAAAAACTGTATAGAGCTATAGAAAGGTGGGAAAGCTAGGTGGTGCAATGGATGGAGTGCTGGGTCTAGAGTTAGGAAGACTCCTAGTCTCAGGTATTTACCAGCTGTGTGACTTTGAGCAAGTCACTTAATCTGTTTGCCTTAATTTCCTCATCTGTAAGATAGGCTAGAGAAGGAAATGGCAAACCACTCCAGAATTTTTGCCAAGAAAACCCTAAACAGGATCATGAAGAGTCAGGTATGGCTGAAATGACTGAACAACACATAGAAAGGTGAGTTCTTGTGAGTTGAAGGCTTTATGGACATAAAGTGCTGTGGTGGTTCATGTTAGATATATGCCACAATCCTGTGAAATATAAAGTAACAAAAAAAAGACCTTCGTTGTTTTATAGACTAGACTAGACAAGTCCAGAGATATTAAGCAGCTTTCTCAAAATCTTTCAGCTAAAGAAGCCAAGTTGGAATTTAAATCTGTTTCTCCTGACAAATATTCTAATACAAAGTACTTTGCAAATGGTAAAGGGCTATAATTTTGAACTATTTCACTTCCTCCTCCTCCTCCTCTCAATAATAACACATATAACAATCCATCCCTAGGCAAATTCTCTAAAAGTATTTAATAAATATTACAATACTAAAAACTTATTCTTGTATGACATTGTATGGGAAGATTCTGTATTCCCTGGTTTTAAGCATGAGTATCATCTCACCAGATGCTAAACCAACTAATACTGAAACCAACACCTGGCAGATTTAACCCTTTCATATTCAGAATTCCCATTCTAGAACTTTGAGTTGATTTGTGGTTGCCTCATTCAACTCACTGTATTTAGGCCTAGCTCAAGTCATATCTCGCTAAATTCATTACCATTTCTCCTATCCTAGTTCTCCTACTTTTTGGACTACTCCTTTTCACTATCCTTTGCAGAATCGTCATCTTGGGCATTGCCTCTAAACTTGGGTGTCATCCATAACATTTTTTTCTGGGCCCTCTTCACTTCTTCATTGGATGGTGATATTTCTAAGGTTACCAATGATCTCTTAAAGGAACTCAAGATGCAACCTAAAATTAAAATTTCCTATAAGCCAGATATAATCATTGAGCGTGTAATAATGAGCATGCTGCAAAAGACAGATATTTGACACATTCCTCTTACACACACACACACACACACACACACACACACACACACACACACACACACACACTAAAGCAGATAGTAACAGAACATTGGCTTTGTTTAAAACATGCAAGAAAAACACAAATGATAAATTTGTAATATTATATTAAAATGATTAAGCCATGGAATCAATTCTCATGTGTTTCTAAGTTATTGTAAAATTAAGAAAATTTTCCTCTCTGCCCCCATTACCCCCAGTCCTGCACTAACACATTTTTTTTTTTCTTCTTTTTTCTAAATATCTCCATTTCCTTATACTTGCCTTTATATGGCATGGCCTTCAGTATGATCAGTGGCAATTATGCCCATATTATTGCCCATTATATTTCTACAAAGGTGCTCCCATTTGTAGCTTCACTATAATGTTTTGCCAGCATTGAACACAGTATTTCAGAGCACTCTGCACAGGCAGAGGCCTCTCACACCAGAAACTTTATTTTGAATTCTACATTTGACTTCACTGGTGTACAGAGGTACACTTGGTATTTTCTCTGGCACTTCAACTCACAGAGGGTTGCCTAAAGCATGGAGAGATTGTGACTCTCCTATGGTCCCACAAATACTATGTGTCAGAAAAAGTATTTGAATTCAGGTCTTCCTAACTAATTGAGGACAATTTTCTATTCGTTATGCAATAGCGTCTTTAATTTAGTGCTCTTTATTTTCTCAAATACAGCCTCAGATTTTTGTATACTACTTTATCATATTGCCATCTCATATTATACTTGCTGTTTTATTAGTTGCAAATCTTTTTTCAAAGAAATTTACTCTATCCATGCCTCATGCAAACTATTATCATGAAGTAATTTTTGAATGCAACCAAAGAACTTTATACATCTGTGTTGTATTATCTTTTTATTATAGAACAACATAGGTATTTGGGGATATTTTTTGGATCCTGATATTGGAATTAAATATGGCAACTAAAGATCACAGATCTGTGTCAGCAAATTTGAAAAGTAGACTTTCTATGACTTCCTCAAAATTATTATTAAAAAATATTTTGGCAATTCTAAGCAAAAGGAAAATAAGTGAAGCAATTGATTAGAGCCCTCCCTTGAGACAGATATTCTCCACTTGATGAAATTAGTGATTAGTCTTTGGATTTAGTCATTCATCCAGTTCTCATTCCATTTAATTTTATTATAATCTCCCCTGTATCTCTCTATCTTTTCCACAAGTAAGTTGACAGTTCAAAACTTTTCATAAATCTAAATATATTCTACCTAATTAAAAAAAAACCTCATAATCAATTAATGAAATATGCATTTTGAAAAAGGAAATTAAGTCAGTCTGGGGTGAACTCATTTCAGTAAAACTATTCTGGTTCTTAGTGATCAAGGCTTACTTTTCTAAATGTCCACAAAGTATTAATTATGTGTTCAATAATTCTCTCAGGAAAGTCGATGTTTCATACGTAGTTCTCAAATGTCACTCTCTTCTCGTTTTCATGGGGTGAGAGGAGATATAGGAACATACATGATTTTCCCTTCCAACGATACTTCCTCTCTTCCTCAAAGAATACTCAGGAAAGAACCCACTATTTGGCAAGAATTGTTGGGATGAATGTAAAGCAAAATGAAAGAAATTAGTTGCAAAGAAATCATTAATATCATATGAAACACTAAACCGAAAAGAGGCATATAAAACCAATATCAAAAATCACATAAACATTCAAAGATAAATGAATAGTTCTGCAGATATGGATAAAGAATAAGTTCTTCAGCAGAGAAAATTTAGGAAATTTTAAATAATAAAATCATTTTGATTGTACAAGATAGAAAAGCATTTCCATTAACCCAGTTAATGAAATTAGAATAAAAGAGAAATGATTCACTAGGAAAAACAGATATAACAATAACACAAAAAGTCTTATACGTAATATATATAGACAACTGACAGGTGTACATATTTGTGTGTGTATATACACACATACATTATATATATATATATATATGTAGACACACAAATACATACATATATGTGCCTTTGTATGCACACAAAACATGTGTATCTGCATATTATACATATTATATATACACACATATGGATATGTCTGTATCTATCTATATGTATTTATCTATCTATATACATATATACATAATAAAATGTTATTCTTCAATCATTAGTTAAGCAGTTAGTTCCAGTAATAGAGAATGCTAACTCTTAAGATCAATATGAAAGAATGATCCAAATCACTAAAGAAATAAAAATCAAAACTACTCTGACTTTATTTTATTTTTTCACATAAATTTATTTATTTTCAATTTTCAATATTCACTTTCACAAAATATTGATTTCAAATTTTCTCCCCATCTTCTCCTTACCCCCATTCCAGTACAGCATGTATACTGCTTGGCCTGTCCTCCAATTTGTCCTCCCTTCTATCACACCCTCCTCTGCTTATCTCTTTCCCTTCTACCCCATTGCTTATATATCTTATTCCCTAGTTGAATGTAAAAACAACCCCTAACATTCATTTTAAAACTTTGAGTTCCGCATTCTCTCTCTTTCCTCCTCCCCACCTACCATTATTGAGAAGCAAAGCAATTCAATAAACGTTATACATGTGTGGTCATGCAAAACACCTCTACAGCAGTGATGTTGTGAAAGACTAACTATATTTCCCTCTATTATATCCTACCCTCCATTTATTCAATTCTCTCCTTTAACCTGTTTCTGTACCAAAATGTTTGCTTCTGATTACCCCTTCCCCCAATCTGCCATCTCTTCTATTATCCCTCCTCTCTTTTTTCCCTTCCCCCTGCTTTCCTGTAGGGTAGGATGAACTTCCATACCCAATTGGGTGTGTATATTATTCCCTCCTGAAGCCAAATCCAATCAAAGTAAGGCTCATTTATTCCCTCTTACCTTCCACTTCTTCCCTTCCATTGCAAAAGCTTTTTCTTGCCTCTTTTATGTGAGATGATTTACTATATTCTATCTATCCCTTTTTCTTTCTCATAGAATATTCCTCTTAACCCTTAATTTTCTTTTTTAGATATCATTCCTTCAGATTCAGCTCATCCTGTGCCCTCTGTCTCTCTCTCTGTGTCTCTCTCTTTCTCTCTCTTTCATTATATAAGTATGTATATGTATATACATACATACATATACATGCACATACAATATACTATTGATAGATAGATAGATAGATAGATAGATAGATAGATAGATAGATAGATAGATAGATAGATAGATTCCCTCCAACTATTCTAATACTGACAAAGGTCTCATGAGTTACAAATATCATTTTTCCATGTAGGAATGTAAATAGTTCATACTTTAACAAGTCCCTTATGGTTTCTCTTTCCTGTTTACTTCTTCATGGTTCTCTGCATTTTTGTATTTGAAAGTCAAATTTTCTATTCAGATCTGATCTTTCCAACAAGAATGTTTAGAAGTCCTTTATTTCATGAAGTTCCATTTTTTCCCTGACGTATAATACTCAGTTTTTCTGTGAAGATCCTAAATTCTTTGACCTCTGGAATATCATATTCTAAGTCCTCCAGTCCCTTAGTGTAAAAGCTCTTAAGTGCTTTGTTATCCTGATTGTGTTTCCAACAGTACTTGAATTGTTTCTTTCTGGCTGCTTGTAAAATTTTCTCCTAGACATGGGAACCCTGGAATTTGGCTACAATATTCCTAGGAGTTTTCCTTTTGGGATCTCTTTCAGGAGGTGATCACTGTATTCTTCCCATTTCTATTTTCCCCTCTGGTTCTAGATTATCAGGGCAGTTTTCCTTGATAATTTCTTGAGAGATGATGTCTAAGGCCTTTTTTTGATTGTGGTTTTCAGGTAGTCCAATAATTTAAAAATTCTCTTTAGTGGATCTATTTTTCAGGTCAGTTGTTTTCCCAATGAAATACTTCACAATGTCTTCTTTTTTTTCCATTATTTTATTTTAGTTTTCTAATTTCTTGATTTCTCATAGTCATTAACTTCTATTTGTTCCATTCTAATTTTTAAAGAATTATTTTCTTTAGTGAGTTCTTGGACCTCTTTTTCTTTTTGGCTCATCCTGCCTTCAAAAGGATTTTCTTCTCATTGGCTGCATTGACCTCTTTTGCCATTTGGGGTGATTTACTTCTAAAGTTGTTATTTTCTTCAGTATTTTGGGGATTTCCTTTGGCAAGTAATTGACTTATTTTTCATGATTTTCTTGCATCACCCTCATTTCTCTTCCCAGTTTTTCCTCTGCTTCTCTTACTTGATTGTCAAAATCCTTTTAAAGCTTTTCCAAGACCTGAGATCAATTCATATTTTACTTAGAGGCTTTGACTTTGTTGTCTCCTTCTGGATATGTGTTGTGATCTTCCTCATTACCAATGATGTAAGAAAATACCTCTTCTCCAAGAAAGTAAGAATCTATAGTCTGTTTCTTTTTCCCCAGTTTGCTTACTTTCCCAGGCATTTGCTTGACTTTTCAGTTTTGTTAAGTGTAGGGCTCCAGAAGTAGCCTCTGCTTCAGCAGTGGCTGTAGCTGTCTTGGGGCTGGGATAAGGGCCAGACCAAGTCCTTGCTACTGAACCTTGAAGCTGTTTTTAGCTTTTGTTTATTGAGAAGTTTGGAATCCAGAGCAGGTGCCAGTGATTCAGTCCACATCTGCTTGGCCCCACACTGAACTGCCCTGTGCTCTAAGCCTGGTGCAATAAACCCTTCCTCCCAAACTTCTAGATGGTCTTGGACTAGAAATCTGCTTCATTTTGTCGTTTTATGTCTTCTACTGCTCTATAATTTGTTTAGAGTAATTTTTTACATGCTTTTGAGAGGTTTGAGGGGAGAGTTGTAACAGGTCCCTGCTTGTCCTCTACAATGTTGACTCCACCCCCCATTCTGATTTTTAATGTCATACTCAGAAAATTTTCCAAGATAACCAAATAATGAGTGTAGCCATTCTGTCATAGTATTCATGACCTGCAATTTCTAGGAACCTACATCAGTATTCTACTTAGGCTCCCACTAGATAACTCACTGCCCAAACTTGAAGCTATGTCCTGATTACTTTAACCCTTTCATTCCAGAAAATTAATCCTTCGGAACATACTGTCTTAGTTCGTATTTGCCTCTAATGGGTTATTCTTTCAGGAAAGCCCAAACCATGCATCAGTTTAATCCCTCTTTCAGAAAACTCTTCTCATGTGCTTCCTTGTCACAATTTGTCATTAAAGTTGCCCTCCCCTTTTCTATTTTGGAACCATGATTAAATCAGCTCTGTCAGCTATGGTACAAGTAATCCATCAGTTTACTTCTTATCCTAGCTCTCTGTTCCCATTTCCCCATTCCTCTAATTGTATGAAACAAAGAGAACCTTCATGATCATCATTCACCCATCAGTATTTATTTCTTGCATTTGTTTAGTTATTTGAGGTCAGTGATTTCCTTGCTTTAGAATTTGTAACCTCTGGAAATTATGGGAGTATTTGGCACAGAGTAAGCATTTATGTTTTTTACTTACTCATTCATTCTGAGCAGAAAATGACTAAAATTTCTCCACTCTTTCATTCAGAGATTCTCCTGCCTGACATATGCCCCCAAAGGCAGTCTCTAACAAAAGTAATACCCCATATGAATGGGAAAAAATGACAAATATTTGTACTGTTACTTGAAGTGGAAGCAAAAAATATGGGGATAGGAAGCAATTGCCCATCAGTTCAGAAGTAGATAAATTGTGGTCCATCAACATAATGGAATATTATCACTCCACTTTAAGAAATAGTGAATCTGATGAACGAAGATAAACAGAAGAATAATTGAAAACCAGCACAAAATTAAATGAATAGAACTAAGAATAAAATATGCAATAGGAGTACAACAATGTAATTGAAAAGAACAATAATAAATAAGAAGAAAAATTACATAAAATTATAGTGGCCACAACTAATCTCAAAAAAGTGCTTTGAGAAGACATATCTAGCTACTTGTTAGCTATTCAAGCAATGTAATCAAACAATAGAAAAGCATTAGAGGTAACCAGAGAGAGAGACTAAAGCCAAAACTCACTTGAGTGATTTCTAGAGGCCATATGATCAGTTTAGAAAGGCAAGAACACCATCTCTATACATCCCTGTCAAAAGAGTTTCAAGTAGTTCTGGCATCATCACAGATGGAAAAAGAAGAATTCAACTGATGGTTCTTTCCTTTTAAAGTATCTCCAAATCAACTCTTCTTCTTGCTTCTTGACCAATAATGGGATTGCTTCATTACAATCAATGTACATGAATCCTTCAGTCTTCATGATGCCTATACTTCGGTCTGCCTGTCTGTCCATCTATCTGTTTTTTGTCTCTCAACCATTAATTTATCTATTATTTGTCTATCATCTATCACTCCATAATTGATAATATTAATAACTACATATTCTTATTGCATCATTTTTCTTTAAAGTGTTTTGATAATAGTAGAGTGCTTGGTGTGTAACGTGAGAAATATACAAAAGTAATTGTAAAACAAGTTATGACAATAATTATAATAATGACTGTCATAGTATTAATAACATCTTTCTTTAATAATAACCAATGTTTACATAGCATTTTAAGGATCACAAAGTGATTTTCAAGCTTTTTATGCATTAGATAAGGATTAGTTTTTTAAAAAATAAATTCAATAGCATCAGCAAGTCAAAGAGGGAGGGATGACATTTGGTTGAGGAGACCTCAGAAGACTTTATAAAAGAGCTGGCCACTGACCTGGGCCATGAAGGAAGTGAGGGAAAATAAGGAGAAATAATTATATGTTCTAACTTTAAACCTTAATTGGGAGGAATAACAGTCCTTGAATATCATATTAAGGAGTTGTTTCTTTATTTAGGAAGGAATCACTGAAAATCAAGTAGACAACCATTCTCAGAGTTAGAAAAACTTAAATTCAAGTTTCATTTCTCAAACATTGGATGTCGTGGGTAGGTCATTTAACATCCAATGCACTTGGACCTCTCTAGATTTATGAATTGTAGCATTTATTCATTTGTGTTGGAATAACTAGTTCCCCACCATCACTAACCACTAGAAGCTCCCTACATTGATGAAATCAAGGTCTGAACCAAAACCAAACAAAAATAATAATACTTAAGCAATATTGAGAAAAATATGAAAATACTTGAATGAACTGACAATAGAGTAAATAAAGCAAAAAGAGATAAAATACAAGCTGATTACAAAATAAATGACTATATCACTAAAAAAAAAAATCAGGATTTTTAATATGCATTTGTCATCCAAATGCTCATGACAATCCTGTTTCCCTTTGTACTGCTCAGCTAATGTACAAAATCCTGTATTTGGTATTGAATGCTACTCACAATCATATCTCGACTTCTTTTTCCACAATATTACTCATGTATTTTACACTCTGGCTGTTCTGTCTCCTCCTGCCCACACTTGGAATACTCTTCATTCTCACGTCCAGCTCTAAAAATTCCTACCTTATCTCCTTTTATAGATCTTTTCTTGATTTCTCTAGTTGTTAATACTATTTCTCTCCTTCGCCTGCAAATTATATCACACTTATTTGTATTTAATTACCTATTTACATGCAATAATCAACCCATTAGAACCTAATTCCTTGAATGTAAAGACTGTTTCATTTTTTTTGTTTTTGTATCTCCAACATTTAGCGTAGTGTCTTGTTTTAGTAAGAAAATGTTTGTGAAATTGAATGGATTAATTTAAATATCTCCCCTCAGGAATCAAAGATGATATACAGCTACCTTCTCTTGATAAGAGACAGATTATGGATTTCAAATGTTGTATGTACTTTCATATTTAATCCCTGGGGCATTTTAGTTTTTATTTCACTGATGTTTTTCTTATTGCTGTATAAGGAAGGGTTATCTTGGGGTGGTTAGAGGGAGATGATAGTGATATAAAAACAAAGCAAACAAATACCAATCAAACATTTCAGTTAAATCTGTCACTTTCAGTTGTAACAGTTGTGTTCTTTATGAGAACTGGTGGGGAGCAATGAATGAAGATCACAGGCACCAGCAAGAAAAAACAAGGAGTTATACGTAGGAAGCCAGGAGAGTTTTAGGTGAGAGGGTATATAAAGGTACTTTAGAAATTGAGCAAGCATGTTAAATTGAATAGAATGTTGGATTCTATATTGAATAAAATGTAAAAGGACCTGAGTTCACATTCCATATTGTTATTGATTGCATATAAGACTTTGGACAAGTTCTTTAACTTCTCAGGGCCCCATCTACAAAATGAGAAATTTAGAGTTAGTGGTCTCTGAAATACCATCTAACTCTATGATATTGTGATCTTATGTTAGGCAACCATTAATCAGTAGCATGTTTAATGCCAGGCTGAGTGTGCAGGGCAAAGCCAGTCAGGAACTATATGAAGATGGATGCTGGAAAAATGGTTTTAGCATCTAAGGAAGAGAACAGTTTGTATCTGATCAGATGAGATTAGTTACCAACTAACAGAAATCAAGATGGAGTAACACAACTACTAACTGATGTTTTGCCATGCTCATGGACCTAGAGGCCTGATACCTAGTTATTAAAAGAAAAGAAGACAGTTCACAAGAAGCATGCAGAAGAGAGAGACTGTATATTTCAAGGTGAAAAATGGTAGAATCAGGATTAGTCTTCAGAGACCTACATAATATTCTAGTGTAGCTAATTAAATGTCCCTCTACTTTACCCTCATTTTCCTGGCTAACAAACTCAGAGGCCAGTGTTTTACATCTACAACCCTTGAGATAACTTTCCCTGAACCCATAGGTTAAGAATCATTGGATGTGTGGTTAGAAAATTTCTTACTTCATGCCATTATTTAAATATGTTAGTTCAAGACAGAATGTTTTCGAAGCAAGATGTAATTATTCAAGCAGCCTTTGGGGCCAGTGAAGCTGAAAGGCTAACATTGAACCACCATATGCTGTATGCATGGGAAGGAGTTGGCTGGAACTGAACATTTAAATCAATTTCTTTCTATGAACAATGAGATGAAACCATCTAGTTCTTCCAGAAGCTTTGGAAAGGATCACCTGTTGGATCCAGACATGGGGTAAATTGCTTTCATTTGAATACAATTTGGACTTTGCTCAACTAATCTCAGTTTGTTAATTGCATTTTGGAGGAAGGATAAATTGAATGAAACAACTGGTTCTTGTTATAACTGTGCCAGCCGTGGCTTATTGTGTGTAGTTCCAGAACCATGCCTTGTTAGTCTCAATAAAAGATGGACTTTGCAAACTATAATAATTAAATCTTCCTCAAGAAAACAAACTACAGGATCATGGTGCCATGCTATATTACAATAAAGCATCTTCTACTAAAAAAATAATGGTCTGTTTTTAAACTGATAAAGAACCTAAACCCTTTTTCACTATCTGTGAAGGCAATCTATCTTGGGCTGAGGATAGAATATTATCTGCTAGGGAGGCAGAAATCAGATTGATAAAATCATAGATTCACTGAAGAACTTATTGACAATCATCTATACAATTTATCTATATTATTTAGGTCAACGAAATGAAGTCCAAATGTCTTATCTTGGTATTCTATGCTATGTCCCACAATGATCCAGTCTACTTTTCAAGGCTTATCTCTTAATGATCCCTTTTAAACATGTGTTGCAGACATCATAAATTCTTTCCATATATTTCTCTTGTCTATGTACCTCACACCACACTGTTCTCCATGGCTAGAATATACTGCTTTCAAGATATAACTACTGAAATTCTGACTGCTTTCTTACAGTGAGACTTTCTCTAGCTTCAAGGGAATAGTAAAACCTTCCGTTAAAAGGACAGGAATTAGGATAGAAAGATAGTGATCTAGGCAGTGAACTCCTTGAGAAAGGAGGATGAATGTTCTGGAGCAGAGTATACCACTAGTAACAAAAATTGAGTTGGGTGGAACATTTGGATTACATGAACTTTTAAGGAGAAAAATAGCTTATTGAAGGAGGTGGAGTCTGTAAGTAATAGTGAAGATCAAGAAGTATTCTGACTCTTCTAGGACTAGCTTGTGTATTTAGGGGAGAGGCATGAACAAAGATGTAGATAGTGTTTTAGATAATAGTAGAGGTTGCAACACCATCAAAAGGGAGCCAGTCTTAGTGAAATATGAATAAAAAGAATGTGGGACAAAAACATCCAAAGTGAGGAGAGTTTTTTTTTTTTTTTTTCACATGGACAATTCTCTAGGGCATGGTAGAAGACATGGGCAGGATTGCTTTGGAACATAGCTGGGGTAAGGGTGAGGAGGATGAGCTTGGGGAAAAAGGAGGAAAAGACAGGAGATAGTT
The DNA here is from genome assembly GCF_028372415.1 of Notamacropus eugenii. Lineage (NCBI taxonomy): Eukaryota > Metazoa > Chordata > Mammalia > Diprotodontia > Macropodidae > Notamacropus > Notamacropus eugenii. The sequence goes on from NC_092876.1 coordinate 121,512,918, forward strand.
TTCTCCTAAATTGTTTGTGACTGGTCAGTACAGGATGAGAAACAGGAGAAGTGATAGGAGTAACCTATCGCCCTTCCTTCTATGGTTGGGAGTCTAAGGTGGTAGTAGTTGGAGTGGGAAAGTTATAGATGGTGATCCCCTGCCATAGTTGTTGGGTCTAGCTTTTGTCCCAGTGCATTGGGTGTAGTTGCTCCTTTTTCAGTATTTCTGGTAGAGGAGGAAGTGACTGTTTATTATCTCTAGGACTGAAATACTTAAGACTTTTGGTACCATGGGGGCTTTTCTTAGAAGAGTGTTTTAACAGTAATACAATAAAATGTATAAGATAATAAAAAAATCATTTCCCCTGAAATGTTTTACTTTTTTTAAGTTCGCAAATTTCTGGCTAAGAAAACCTGTTCAAGAATAAAATAACAATTCCTCTATTTAGCTCTTAATGACCTATACTACTTTTCTTTTCCAGATTCTGAAATACAGCTGTACTGTCCCAATCTTCTGTCTTTGCTCCTCATATAGCATTGCATAGCCCATCCCCAAACCTTTCTCAAATTGTTGTTCACACACGTTGTTTCACGGAAAACATAGAAGAGGCACTGGAGTTTTGGATTCCAGTCTCTAATAGGTTCACTCTTGATCTGGTCAGAAGGAAGTAAGACAGCTTTGAAGACATTACTCTAGTCTGAAATGCTCAAAAAGTAGTTGCTGATAATAGGAGCAACAGTTCATAAAGCATTCCCTACTCGCCTTTCTTATAGGAACTGAAAAGAAGGGGGACAACTACCCCTACATCTCAATGGGAACAATCAAGACTGGCACAACTTGTGCACTCTTCTAAATCCCCTAAAACCTCTATGAAGGCTAGTTGAAGCTGGTATTCATTACCCAAATCATAAATGGGTTCCCCTACAGGTTCCCCTATTAGGTTCCCCTATGGATTCCCCACTCACTGACTAGTCCCCACTTGCTTTACAGAGGAACAGACAAGGAATACATCTTGCCAACATTAAGCTCACAGATTATTTTTGACAATATCATCATTCTGTGCAGGCCTAGTAAATATCACATTATATTACCCCTATATCTTATGGCATAGTTGTAGTAGGACTATCACTATGATTGTAGGAATTACTATCTAGGATCCTTTGGGCTATTCTGGGAGTTATCATCTAACACCTGGAAACTAGACATTGCCATGGCCATGGATCCTGAGGAACTATTCTCTAAAAGGATAACAAAATCCTCGTTACTTACACATGTGCAGAATGCAATCCCCTTTTATGTCCACTTGAGTTTGTCCTTCTCTTTCTTTGAGATACTGTTGAAACATCATCTGAATGAAGATATTCCTGATCCCAAATCCTATTACTCTCATATCCACAAAATCATGAGTTTAACTACTTGTATATATCTGTATGTATTCGCTGTAAATTTATATATTTAATTGTTGTCCTCTCTCACAATAATATAAGCTTTTAGAGAGTAGTAATTGTTTCATTTTTGTACTTATAAGTCCAAAGCCTAACACACTGCCTGACACATAACAGATGCTTGATAAATTCATGATTTCGTGATTATTTTTAGGAAGCATTCCCATCCTCTTGGTGAATCTGAGTTGGTGAATGCTGATACTCTGAATCCATATTTCACTTTTCTGTTGATTGATATTACTTCAAGATAGCTTGTCCTTGAGTATTACTCACAGTGCAATACACCCCACCTACTTATTTCCTTCAAAGCTTGTCTCTATCTGACACTTTGACAAAGATATCAACTTTGTTTCTGCCTAGTCAGGTTTCAGTGACACCCTTGTATCCATTCCTCCAGACTCCACTACAGATTGTACTACCACTTTCACTATTCCTGCATCAAACTTGCCAGTCATTTCTGAAAAGGGATTTCTTATTGTATATAATCTTGGAAGTCAGAGACATATTATGAATGAAGGGGATGGGGTCTTGTAAGGTAACTGAAAAGAGTCATATCTGCTACTGGAAATGTGATAATAATTTAAAAAACTAATCCATAAGCCAATCAGGTAAATCACCAAATATTACTATGTGTCACATGCACAAAATACTGGAGACAGAAAAAAAAGGTAAATACAATACCAATTGTCAAGTACCTTAAAGTCTAATAGAGGAGACAGCATTTAAATAAATATACATACATACTGTATCTGTAATAGTTGAAGGTAACATTAGAAAGTAAGTCAGTAAGGGAGGAAAAAATAAAATCTATATTGCACGACATGAAAATTTCAAGAATTCTACGGATCCATGATGCAACTTACAAACATTGTGTAATATGACAAAGAGGTTTTGCATTGTGGTGGATAGAACTTTGGACTTGGGGGTCAATGAGAACAAAACTAGGCTCAATTTGTACTTCTGATGCTCACTAGTTATGAGACCTTGGATGATTATATTGGAAGCATTTGTTCTAGACCTGGGCAGAGTGTACTATGTAGTGGAGGAGAGGTGCTGAGTTAATATTTTGAGGAGGGATTTGCCTTCTCTACTGTTACTACTTTAAGTTTTTACCTTCTCATGCTTCTTGTTCTGACCCATGGAGAAAACAGAAATTGTGCGATCTCTTGTGAATAATTCCAGATTTACAGGTATTTGAGAAGACATGAGGATTATTGAAAATATGCAGTCCTCCAATATTTTGGATATTTTAGCTAGATAGCCCCCAAATTAATTTCATATTATGCATAATAGGGCATCATCTCTATTGTACAGGGTACTGTTCTTTATCAGTTCCCTGGAATCATGGATGATAATTTATTTGATCAATATTCTTAAGTCTTTTAATATCATTCATCCTTATGATGGTGTTGTAACATCATATATTATTATTCTACTTCTGTTCACTTCACTTTGTATTGGTTCCTATGAGACTTTCATTGAAATCATCTGGTTTTTCCTCCGTTATATTTAAATACCATAATTTGATTAACTATTCCTCAATTGACAGACACCTCATTTTGTTCTAGGTCCTACTGTCACAAAAAAGAATGCATTATGTATTTATGTGCATATTATGTACATATCATGTACAATTTTCCTCTTTTTGTGGTTCCCGGAGGTAAAAGTAAAACAGTGATATCACTGGGTCAAACAACATGAAATGTTTTGTTACTTTTTGTACATAATTCAAAATTAATCTCAGATTATCTGGACCATTTCACAGCTCTGCCAGTAGGGCATTGATGTGATTATTGATCAAGAGATTATTGGGGAAGACTTATGATCTTTTAAGTGGACCCTCTCATAAAAGTGAAAGGATATAGACAAAGTTCTCAGGTGAGTATTCCTGGATAGGTTACAACCTTCATCCTTGAAGGAAGCATCTTCCTCAATGAAATCATAGATCCGTTTGAATAACTGTCCATTTCAAATAATAATGAATCATTTTATTACATGCAATGATGTTGCTATTAATGATGATGATGAGATTTTCCTTTTTAAGTTATCTGAAGTGTCAACAAAACCCATTCCATCCCATCTTCTTCAATAAATTGTCCTCTTCATCATTACCTACTATCTCACTAACCTTCAGATACTGCCTGTCTGACACATCTTCCTTACTACCTACACACATGCCTGTATCTGCTCCATTCTGAAAAAAAAAAAAAAAACACCTCACATGATCCATCCATTTCTGCTGTCTATATCACTTTATATCTCCCCTCTCACTTGTGAGTGGAGTCTTTGATAAGGTCATCTACAATATGTCCATTCAGCTGTCAAATTAATCCTTTTTAAAATGCATGTCTGAATAAAACAACTTCCTATTAAATAAAACCCAGTGGTTTCTTATTACTTCCAAGAGCAAATATAAAATCATCCATTTAAACTTTGCATGGCTTTTACAACCATTTATAACCTGGTCTGTGTCTACCCTTCCAATTTCTTTAAGTTCTTCCATGTACTCTGATCAAGCGATAGTGGTTTTCTTGCCATTGTTTACATACAAAACTCTTACCATTTCTACTAGCTGCCCTCTATAACTGGAATTCTCTCCCTTCTCCTCTCTCTCTCTTCATGTTCCTGGTTTTTTCAAGTCCCAACCAAAGTCCCACATTCTACAAGTCCTCCCTAAAATTAATGCCTTCCATCTTTATGTCCATTTTACTTGCTTATATCTTTGTATATAGTTGATTGTATATTGGTGAGACTCCATCAAATTTTAAGTATTTAAGAGCAGGGACTGTTTTTTCTTTCTTTCTGTCTTTCTTTGTATTGCCAGTGCTTGGCACATAGTAGGACTGTAACAACTACTAAGTGACTTGGCTGATAGATCAATACGGTGAGATGTGTTTCCTTTTTTTTTTCTTTTTGGAGGGATCAAACTTGATTTCTATGATGTGGGGAAAATTCGTGGTTTTGTAAAATCCTTCCTCTAGTAAAGATTACGAACTCTATTTCTAGTCTTAGAAAATTGCCTTGGATTTGAAAAGTTAAATAAGTGTCCCATGGTGACTTAGTGGACAGGTATAAATAGATCATGAAGAAGAAATAATCATAATATGCAAGATGGAATGGTGATACCTGAATATGCTCAACTTATCCCCCAGCCTTTTTATGTGTATTCACCTAAACTATTCTCAAAGAATATTTGTCTACTATTTTAATACATTTTCAGAAAAAAAAGAGTTAATAAAAACAATAGAAAATAACCATTCTATGGTCTCCTGACCTTCACAGCTGAAAAATCATATTGTACTGATGTCTTATACTTTGGTTAGTGTGAGGTATTCAGCTAATAGTGGGATACTGTGACTGGAGCATCAGAAGTCAATGACTTCTGGTATGTTATCTGTTTCACCATTTACTGACCCTGTCTTTCAGAAGGATAAACTTGTAGTGCCATTGAAAATTAAGAATTGAATGATATGGGTTGAAATCCCATCATTCCTCACTAACTAGTTGTTTGAATCTGAGCAAGTTATTTTCTTTCTTTGAGCATCTCTTGCATCTGTAAAATGGAACAGTTAAACTATAAGATTCCTTAAGTATATTCAAACTCTAATGGCTTGTACTTTCTGTGGTGTCTTTTTTCTATCCCATTTACTTTGCTTCTCTCTATCAGGAGGTGGTTGTCAGGACGTTTTGTTAACTCAATAAATCACATATATGAACTATAGCTGGACAGGGCCAGATCACACTGTGATTACAAGGACAATTCAAAAAACACACATGCTGAACCCATATAGGGATTTCTAATAAGAATATAGGATGTTTTCTTGGGGTGAACCTTCAATCAGATGATTGAGATTAGGATTCATGTATAAATATCATTAGCTCTTAGTCATGTCCTCCCCTCCCCCCACACACACTTTTCTCTTCCTTTTACTCTCTTTACCCTTTTTCTTTATGTTGTTGGAATCACCTGGAAAAATAAAATATGTCTCTCCCCATTCCTTCTTCAGCACCTATGACATCTGAAAGTCTCATCTTTTTTCACTTTTTTCCAAAAATAAATTTGGAGAATTTTTCCATGAATTCTTTTTCAGGTTTTAAAAATGAACAGAAACCTTACAATAGCTCTTGGTTATCCTTTAAAGTTTAAATAGCTTTTTTACATGACTTATAAGGGACACAATAAACCTGAGAGCCAAGAATAAATAGCTAAAGAGGGGCAAAAAAAGTTGAGTGGTCTTAATGGGTACATTGAATTGTGAAGAATATGTGAGAAAAGTCAATGAATAATAAAAGGCAATCATGAAAGGAGCAGAAAGGCAAAAACCTTGGACTGTACCAAATTATTCCAACCATTAACAATTTTGATTATTCTTTTTGTTTTATATCTCCCCAGTGGACAAAAAGTGTAAACATCATTATTCTTGTTTACATATGAGGAAAAGAAAGATCCAATGAAGAATAGTCATTGAGAGTTGGAAGAAACCAAAGAAATCATCTAGTTTACTACATAATCTCCCAAAGGATTATCCTATATACCTAGAAAAACATAATCAAAATCATATGTGAGCACAAAAATTCAAGTATTTCAAGGCAAATAATAAAAGGAGCCCCATTTTTCCAGATATGAAACTATACTACCAAGTGAAGAATAGTTGATGAATTGTTTGTGTCCTCAGCTGATATCCTCCCAGTGTGAAGAGATAGCAAGCAATACAAGATATATTAATTAGGCCCTCTGTGGTAAAAATATAGTTGATTATTTGACAATCATCTATTCCATTCCATTCATTCTGTAGATATTTCTTCTTCTGATCCTCATATGAAACTTACATAATTCTTTTCGTATAAGGTATACCTTGGTAGTGCCATATCTTAGTCACTTACTTGATCATGCTAAATATCAATGGTATTAAATAATAAGTCTCTCACATTAGACTAGTTTTACTTACTAACCTTACTCTGTGTATAACTATATACATATATATACACATACATATATACCTATTCATATATATACATGTATATGCACATATATACATGTACACATACATACACATGTATATATATATATGTGTTTTTGTATGTATGTGTGTGTCTGCCTGAAACTATAGATCACATGATTGATGTTCTCCTTGGATAGTTTTTTTTTTCTTTGATCTAAAGCCACCACCACACCATCCATATGTGGAACCATTGGTTCCACCACCAAACATCAGAGAAGTTTTGAACACTGTGGATAAGTTCACTTACCTTAGTACTGTACTTTCCAGGAATGTACAGATAGATAATGAGGTTGATGCATACATTGACAGAACTAGCTCAGTGTTTGGGAGGCTCTGAAGGAAAGTATAGGAGAGAAGAGGTATTAGACTGACTACCAAACTTAAGGTCTACAGAGCTGTGGTACTGACCTCATTGTTGTATGCCTGAGGAGCCTGGGCAATATACCAGCACCATGCCAGAATTCTGAATTGTTTCCATTTGAATTGACTTAAAAAGATTCTAAAGAGTAACTGGAAAGATAAAGTAACAGACACTGAGGTCCTTACTTGAATGAAACTACCAAGAATTCAAACTCTTCTTCAGAGAGAACAGCTTCAATGGGCTGGCCATATTGCTCAAGTGCCAAATGAAAAAAGATTTGCCAAAAGACTGTTTCATGGAGAACTAACACAGGGCAAGTGTTCACATCATGGTCAGAAGAAGCAATACAAGGTCACTCTCAACGTCTGTCTTAAGAAATTTGGAATTGATTGTGTGACATGGGAGATACTGGTACATGACTGCTCAGCATGGCATGCCCTCATCAGAGAAGGTGTGGTGCTCTAATGAACAAAGCAGAATTGAAATAGCTCAAAGGAAACACAGGATGCACAAATTTAGAGTATCTACCCCAAATATTCAGGCAGACTATTTGTGTCTGACCTGTGGTAGAGCCTTCCAAGCTCATATTGGTCTGATCAGTCACAGTCAGACACACTGACTGCAGCATAATGATGTCATTTTGATCCTTTTCATGAACAAAGTACAACAAGCAGCAGACAAATTTTTAGAAAATTTCTTCTTCCTCCTTTTTCAGATTAAAGACTTCTTGATCAGATTCTCCAAATTTTTGATAAATGACACTTTTACCAGCTTTTGTTAATGGAAAATTTCTGACCAGGAACCCAACTTTCCTATGTTTTGAGCCATTGCCATGGAACTTTGTAGCAGCAAGCACCCTGAGACATCTAGGATGGCCAGATAACACAGGTTCTTAGATCTGCTTTTCTAAAAGGAAAGCTACTTTTGAGGGCTCAATAATCTTTAATCATATATACCAACGGAAAAATACAAGCAGAGATATAAAGACCAACAGACAGCATTCTGTCTGGCCATAAGCACTACATATATTACAGATCAACAGACAGATCCAACTGTTTGACCATTACATACCTTTGTAGTTACCAGAGAGAGAAGCACCAGTATCTGGGTTTTCAAAGAGGGGAAAAGGGGCTCCTTAACAGCTACCCTGAGTCTCATCTGGCTCATGAATCTTCATCCAAAGAGTAGGCCCCAAAGCAAAACCTCACCTCAGAGTACATATACACTTTTCAGAGCAGGAGGGCATCACGACCCTTGTGACTCAGTGCCTCATTACAAATTAACAAAATTTCCTATAAAATAAGCCATCCTCTAATCAAGCTTCCCTTATTGGATTCCACCTGAGGCCTATTAAAGAGTGGGAGGATCTTTAAGTCCCATTAACATAAATCTCATTAACATTACATAAATATCATTCTCTACTTGCATCTTCTTAAAAAACTATTTCTCATATCCTACCTCTGCTGTTAAATGCCATATTTTCAATGGACGGTAGTGATGGAAACACCTTTGCCTCCAAGATGTTGATTTCTTGTCCATCATGTGATTGTAGCAATGCTTTCTAAATTCTTTCTGATATCAAAACATAGTTTGGATTAATTTAATTAGAAAATTATAAAGCTTAAATGTATAAGTCAGTAAGAGTAAATGTTTAGCTGAAAGTCACAGGATCTTCAAGTTGAAAGGAACTTTTAATAAAATTTAGGCTAAATTCTTGTCCATGTGTGAATCTTCTCTACAATATCCTTTCTGAGTGATCACTAGGTTAGAAGTTTCAAACCAGAAGTTCATTGGCACACCTAAATGATCGAAATCCAGATTAAAATGTAATTGGGGGATATTAGCAACAAAACAATTTGCAATAAAACATACATAGCCTTACATTTTAAAATTAAGTCAATATGTGGCCTATAGGGATCCTTATGCTCAGAATAGTGTCCCACATTTCTATTTGATTTTTGGCACTACAGATATAGACATTACTCACATATCCCCATTAGCCCTAGATTGGAAGAATAACTTCAGAATATTTAATTAAAAGTGTAATGATTATAGCAGGGAAAATAAATGTGAGTAAATCTTAAATTTCTATAAATCAGACATTCAGTAAGAGATACAGAAGTTAATGCTGTGTCACAGGGTACTTTGAAATGGAGTTCTGTATCTTGTGGGAGTGTGAACTATATGACCTATAAAATACCATCTCATTTCAAAATAGAGTCAGACCAGACCATAAAAGCAAAGAATACTAGTTCTGGAGTGAGGTAACAAATTAAAATCTTTGCTCTTACACTCACCAGTCATATGATCATGAACAAGTCATTTTGTCACATTTTTCTCACTTGTAAATTGAGTATTGTAATAATATCTGCATTGATTACCTTATAGGGGTATTGTGAGAAAGCACTTTCAAAAACTGAAAGTATCAGAGAAACATGATAATATATACATTTGTAGATGATCCATCACTATTCCATTTGACTGATGGCTATTTGAACTCAAAGTAAGATGCTGAATAGTCCAGTGAATAGATTGTTTGGCCTGCAACAAGAAAGACCTAAATTCAAATCCAGCCTCAGACACTTGCTAGGTGTATGGCTGTGGGAAAGTCATTTGATCTGTGTTTGCTTCAGATTCTTCAATTATAAAATAGTAAATAACATCTCCCAAGGTTTGTCGTAAGGATCTGATGAGATAATATTTGTGAAAATATCTTACCACATTGTATGCACTATGTAAATATGATTATCATTTATTATTTTTATTGGCTAGAAAAGATTCATGTCTTATTCCTTTTCTCCTGGGAATGAGGGTAACTATGTGATCTTATAAGATGTAACAATTCTTGACAGAATGAAAACTTCCACAAGGTAAAAATATCATGACTAAAGTATGATATAACATTTCTTAATTTGGAAAATTTATACACACACAGACACACACATATGTATATGTATTGTGTGTATATATGTACACACATACGTATATATCCCTTATATCAGTGCGCCTCCACTTTGTTACTACTATTTTTTTATAAAACTTTTTTTATTCTCATTAAATTTGAATTAATTTAATTCAATATTTATTTACTAAATGCTTGCTAGATATTTGGCACAAGATACTGACAAAGCAAATAGAAGTGAAAGAAACATCCTCTGCCCTCAAGGAACTTATATTCTAAGGAGGGAAAAGTACATATAAAAGGAAACCAAAAAGTATGAGAGGAAAGGAGCAAGACATCCAGATAATATGGAGCAGGGTCCAAAGAAGAATGAAATTCTTTAAAATGACCTGAGCACTTTCAATTCAATAGAAATGCATTGCGGGAGGCGCTGTCCAATCCAAGAACTGGCCAGTCTTCTAGGGGTAAGAGTGATCTTTCAATATGAGAAGACTGCTAGAATATGGTAGAAAAAGAAGACTAGTCAGTCAGGAACAGAATCCAGAGATGAATAAAGAAGCTTCTATAGAATTTCATTAGTTTAATTGGACCTTTAGAAATGCAACATTTCCTTACTGCCCCATCCCCAATCTGATTCTTATGTCTTTAGCTTTGGACACTTTGTAAAACTAACTTCTCATTCAGAGGAAAAGGATTGTGGATTAACAAACACATAAACAAAAATAATAACTAAACAACTTGGAACAACTACCTTGATTAGTATATAGAGCTCTGCACTTAGAATCATGAGGACCAGAGTTCAAATTCTGTCTCAAACACTATTTATGACTTTTAGTAAGTCACTGAGATTCTCATTGTCTTAAGTTGTTCATCTTTGTAATGGTGCTAACACTAACCCAGAGTTACTGGGTTATTTTGGGGGATCAAATAATAAAATAGCACACATATAGGTGTATGTATACATACCCACACCATGTGTGTGCATGTATATATATATATATATATGTATATATATAACTTTACAAAACTCAGAGAACTATATAAGCGAGTTATTATTATTTCTGGTAGTAGTAGTAGTAGCAGCAGCAGAAGTAGTAGTAGCTATAGCAGCTCTGTTTCATATATCCTAAAATTTGGCTGCTCTGCATAGCATTTGTATTCAATGGGGACAGAAACTCCATATTTAGGTAAAAGTGATGATAGGAGTAAAGACAAGTATTAGAAATAATCAGTGCTGAACTATTAAAATGAAAATGCTTGTGGACCATTGCTCTCAGTCCAGAGATCAAAGGATTTTAAGTCAATGCAGTATTACAACTTTGTCTGCCTGGGATTCTCCAAAAACATCTCATTCTTTGATAAAACGATGAAGATGGTGTTCATGTTCAGTTTTAGCATGAAGTAAGGAAGAGCCCCCTGTATAAAAAGTGTCAAGTCAGCTTGACTATTTGCTCCTCTCTGGCCTAAGTGACTAGAGGTGATTGATGTGAAAGTGGCAGTGCAGTTTCTACCAAGGTAGCTCCTTCAAAGTAGAATTGATGGCTCTGTAAACACACATCTTTAGAATATTTCCTTATGGTAAATCCCACAAAATGTTCAGACTGCTCAAGCTGAATTCACAAAACTTTGAGTGAAAATAAACAACATTCCCCCAAAAAAACTGAAATCTGTTAGCAGTAGTTTTTAAACTGCTATACTTTCCCCTCATCTTAGACTTCTTTGCACTCTGGTTAAATCTACAAACACATTCTCACCATAAGGTTGTTAAATTCATATGTAAAAGGAGACAGGATGTCCAAAGGTTATAAATAAAAAGTAATAAGATTATAAAGGAAACCAATTCAATTAAATAAGCCTTTATTAAGTACCTACTGTTTGTCAGGCACTATGTTAAGTGCTATGGATACAAATAGGAAAAATAGACAGTCCTTGACCTCAAGAAACTAATGAGAGAATACAACACATAAAGAGAAGCTGTAAAACTAGGAATGGGGCACCAGGGAATATATTATCCTAAAAAGTTGAAGCCAACCAGAGTAACTTACAGAAAACTGAATTACCAGGAGGTTGTGAGTCTTCTATAGAAGACAGCTTTTGGAGTAGTTTACTGTAAAATATTTAGTAATATATCAACTGAAACATAGTTCTCTCTCTCTCTCTCTCTCTCTCTCTCTCTCTCTCTCTCTCTCTCTCTCTCTCTCTCTCTCTCTCTCTCTCTCTCTCTCCTCTCTGAGTGTGTGTATCTCTGTCTCTCTGTATCTGTCTCCCTTTCTGCATTTCTCTGTGTCTGTGTCTGTGTCTGTCTTCTGTCTCTCTTTATCTCTCTCCAGGCAGAAATCTGTCATTTGTTTTTCTATATATCTGTCTATACATCTGTGTATTTATCCCAGATTACAGGCTTCAGTTTATGGCTTCTAGCCTTGTATCTTGTATGATATACAGAACTAATAAATGTTCCTGGGGGAAGAGGATGTTGACTTTGTTTTACCTGAATACTTATTATCTGTATGAGAAGTTATGAAAGTTCCAGAGCAAATAATTTTGGAGGTGAAGTTCCTGCCCTCAAAAAACTTACCATCTATTTATGACTACACAGGGCATAAGAAAATGACAAAACTGAGATATAAAGTTATTTTTTGTATATATTTTAAGAGACAACAAAAATCGGGCACCAATGGGAGAAAAAGAAACACTAGCTTCTATATATTAGACACAGTCCCAAAAATCTAAGAAAGAATAAGGTCTCATCATTATCTAATCATGAAATCACTATATTTCCTTTCTGACATCTTCTTTTTTTCATATTTTCAAAGATCTTTAGTTTCACTAGGGGTCAGTACTGACTCTATTGCTACTGGACTTTTTTATGCCTTGGTTTGATGGTTTCTGTAAGTTTCCATGGTCACAATAGTCATTATCTACTGTCCAGCCTTAGGGTGATGAGTCATTCTGCACTTGATTAGTCTGATTCATGCACAGCAGACACACGCTCCATTTCAAAGTCATACTTGAAGCTACTCTAGTTTGGTAGCAACTGTGAAAACCTTTATTCCCCTGAGATATGCCTCAAGAATCCATTATCATTTCCATTTCCCAGCATGTGATCGGAGAAGTGCAGCAGTGGGGCTTATGGCATTGCATTCATTGAAAGAAGATGGATTTGCTTGGTCTCTCAAATGGGACTATTCTTTGTTAAAGCATGTCTCATGCCATTTTGTTTGTGCTATTAGTGTTCATAGTCAAGTAAGGTGCATATAAGAAATTCAGGGGACTTTTGTTTTTTCTGCAAAAATAAACTTTCTATAAAATTTTGATAGGAATATTAATCATCTTTTACTATACATAAGTAGATTTGCATAGATAGAGAGGTTTATTGAGTTCTATGACTATCTTTATATAGATATAACTGTACCTACTATATTGCATGAATTGTTCTAAATGCTATGTATCTATCTATACGTATAGCCATCTGTAGATATAATATATAGAGCTTTAAGTATAGATATCTTTCTTTATCTATCTGCCTATGGAGAGAGGAAAGAAAGAAAGAAAGAAAGGAAGAAAGAAAGGAAGGAAGGAAGAAAGGAAGGAAGGAAGGAAGGAAGGAAGGAAGGAAGGAAGGAAGGAAGGAAGGAAGGAAGGAAGGAAGGAAGGAAAGAAAGGAAAGAAAGAAGAAATGAAAGAAGAAATGAAAGGAAAGAAAGAAAAAAGAAAGAAAAAAGAAAGAAAAAGAAAGAAAGAAAGAAATTAGTTTATATGTGATCCTGAACATATTATGTACTCCTCAGAATTTATTCAGCAGAGGGATGACATGGTTAGTCTTGTCATTTAGTAAAATCACTTTGGAATCTGGTTGGAGAATGGATTGGAGAGGGGAGCAACTTAAGGCATGGAGAGAAGCATTTCAAGGGAATAAATGTTCTTGCTCATAAGTAGGGACTGAAATACTCTTCTAAGACAATATATCTTAGAACCTTGAAAGGTTTTATTCTACTTTCTTCTACTTCTCTTCATCCTCACTTTCATTTTACCTCAATTAAACATTCTAGATTTTCATCTAGTCTATGTAAACCTAGTATTGTCCTTTAAAATGAAGAGCCTTTTCCCATCCTAGTTCAGCTATTGTTCTTTTCAATTTATACCATGGCATTTCTTTCTTACTTAACTGAAGTATCATCTTTTGGTTATTGATTACCTTGCTTTGTTAGTTTGTCCTTTTTTGTTAGTTTTTACTGATTAACTAATTTACCAGTATTAAATATCATATTCCCTCGTACAAAAAGAGAAACAAACCAACCTAAAATTCCAAGGCATGGGGATATTGTGGTACCTAATATTCTTCTCTCAGTTCCATTCTTTTGCTTTTTTTTTTTTTCATTTGGGGGACATTCATTCAGTGATTAGCAGCACACATCCCCTAATTACTATCGAATTTTCTGGTTTTCTGTTAGAATATCTTAATAGGGTAAAACTTTTTTTTTCTTTCTATACTGACATTTTCAACCAAATTTCTACTCCCTACTTCTACTTCTACCACCATACTTCCTAACCCTATAAAGTCTGAACCTGTGTTTCCATTTCATTGGGAGGAACGTGGTATAGTGAATAAAAGATCACTAGCTTGAGACAGGAAGATATGTGTCCAAGCCTTACCTGTGATGCACACCCATTGCATGATGATGAGGAAGTCACAACCTCTCAGTGTTCAAAATAACTCTCTTAGGCAATGAATTGTTAGAGGGTTTGATAATTTTTATGGCAAGGGAGGTTCTACAATAGAAATCTCCTGTGCCAACTGAAATTATGATAATAATGATGATATATGATTTTATATATATTTTATAATATAGATACATAATAAATTAGGTTTGATGTACTCATTCATAGTACTCATTATAATGTTGACTTCATGATGGATTCATTCATTCTGTATATCATTCACTTGTTAAACTTATATTAAATTACCATTTCATGCATTCATTTGTCAAGGCTATTTTGTATTTATCATTTTGTTACATGGAGAGTTGTAAGGAGAGTTCAGTTGCTAATGAAATCAAAGTTCCAGCATATTTTAATGAGGTGATATGCATATATATATATATATATATAGACAAAGGAATAGAATCTAATCCCTTCCCTTAAGGAATTTTCATTATAATAGAGATGGACAATTACATCTTAAAAATTAGAAAATAAACTAGAATATCTCTGCATACAAAAAATATAGGGGTTTTAGAAAAACATATACACACATACATAAAAAGTTAAATGTGCATATATGAGTGTATACATATATGTATATGTATACATATATATCTAGCTCTTAAATGACCATAAAAATATTTCCTTAGAACAAGCATATGCAATAGATACTATAAGTACAACTATGCCATTTCCCAGATGAACAAAGTGTCTTTAATAGGAATGACTTTAGCTAATACTACATAACCAATAGGTGGCAGAGCTAGGATTAAAGTCAATGTCTCCCGACTTTCAGTCTGCTGTTCTTTTCTTTATGCTGCCACTGACTTTCTATACTACGGAGTGTGTGGTTGCCTACTAGGACCAGGATCAGAAAGGCTTCATGGAAGAGGTAACATTTAAGCTTAGCCTTTGTCAATAGGTAGCATTTAATCAGATGAATTTAGTGAGGATATTCATTCTAAAGTTGAGCAAAGTTATGAACATAGACTATATATATATATATATATATATAGAGAGAGAGAGAGAGAGAGAGAGAGAGAGAGAGAGAGAGAGAGAGAGAGAATGGTGAATAAACCAATTTAATTGTGCATGATTTTATTTTGAGATGTCTGGAAAGACAGGTTGAAACCAAGTTATTGAGGACTAATATTGACTAAAGACAATATGTTTGGGAAATGAAGAACCAATGAAACTTTTGAATAAAAATATAGCATGCTCAGAATTGTTTGTTACCTGTCAGGACCATGAAATACAATTTAATGACATGAAAGGTGGAATCATAGCATGGCAGATTTGAAGAGGACCTCAGATCATTAAGAACAATTTTATTTTCTGTAAGGAGAAACTGAGGCCCAGAGTCATGAAACGACTTGCAGAATTTGATATAGTAACTATTGACAAGACTGTAAATTGAGCCAAAGTCTTTTGACATTATGCTTGGGTAATACATTTTCTCTTTTTCCTAAGTCTCACCATAGAAAAGACTAGTTAACAAGATAATATAATAGTATATGCAGAAGATAAAGCAGGACAGTGTAAACTTGGATTGTAACTGGGGGAACAATAAAGAAGAAAGTGATTTGAGGATCATCAGCACTTGATGACTGAGCAAATGTAAGACGTGAGAGAGCTGGGAAATCAAAGACATTTCTAGGTTCTGAGGCTGAATGACTGGAATCACTAACAAGAGTGATGCATAGCTGGGGAGTAGAGCAACCAACACCTAGCTCTAAAGACTTTTTATTTCTTAAATGACACTATTTATAGGGGTGTTTAGTCAATATAGTGTCTTTAAGGACATTGATTCAGAAGAACCACCTAGAAACATCCTGCATCAGAAATAATAGTCATGAAATTAGAGCACATCTAGTTGCCACTGTTCATAATAAAGATGAAGTTCCTGTTAATGAACTTGAACAAATCTACATAGGTATTAAGTAACAGAACTGAAGGTTGAATCTAGGCTGTCTTACCTCCTCCCCAGTGCTGTTATAAGCAGAACATAAATGTTTTCATATTTAAGTGTATGGGCACATATGCATTCCCTCCTGGATCAGTTTTTTATCATAGCAGGGGGGGAGCTTAATGAAACTAGAAGCTATGCTATGCAGTGTTACCCAACATGAACAGGTCATAGTGGAGAGCTCTGACAAAAGGTAATCCACTGGAGAAGGAAGTGATAAACTGCTCCAGTATCTCTGCAAAGAAAACTCCATGGGCAATATTAAAATGCTAAAAGAGATGACATCAGAAGATGAGCCCCTCATATCAGAAGAGCCTGGTGTACTGTGGTCCACAGTGTCACAAAGAGTTGGATATGAATGAACAACACAATGCAAATATGTGCATACATGCATTTATGTGTGCAAATATGCATTACAAACATAGAAGTTTATATGTGTGTGAAAACAAGTATCTTATATTTAAGTATTCATAGATACAAGTGCATATCTGTATGTTCATATAATATATACATGTACATTTATGTCATACATATATGTGCATGTGTTTATGTGTGCACATATGTACATGCATATTTGTATAATCTTAAATAAGAAAATATTTGTTTTCACTTATATATACAAACATTAATATATGTGTTCATATACATGTACATATGTGTGAATGAATTTATGTTTTTTTTCCTAACATGCCACTGGAAAAGTAATGTGATGTACTACAGAGGACACTAGATCTGGGTTCATGGAGTCTGGGTACAACCTTAGGCAGATCCCCTGACACATCTTTTCTTTTTTTTTCATCTTTATTATGAATGTTTTGGACTAGGTACTCTCAAGTATCCCTCCTAATTTGATTACCCTCCACTATAGAACTTTTCTATGTAGTGCTCTTGTATTAAACAATATGCTTAAAGAAAATATACTGACATATTTAATATGAAAATACATCAAAGAAAAATATATGTGTACCTGTTGTATGTAAAAGGAATGATCATAAACATCCATTAAAAGGGAAAGGTTGTTAATTCAAACCCTACCTAAACCATACATCTTTTCTCTATAACTTCCTTGATGCATGGGCCTCCAACTTCCAGTGATAGGGAACTAAGTCCAAAGAGAAGTCAAAGTTTCCTCCTCTGAAATATAATAAAGGATCAGAGTTCATACATTTAAAAATTAGGAGTCACTTCAAAGTTAATTTATTCAATTCAATAATAAATTTTATTAAGTGTCTACTATGTTCCAACCACTGTGATAAACTTCCTTTCACCTTGCCAGCAACAGAAGGATTGTGGAATGTCATCATTAACTACTAGTCTTTGTGTCAGAAAATGAGTTCAACTCCAAGATTTTGAGCTTTACAACTGGGTTACCCTGATCAGGTCATTTAACATCAGTGATTCTGATTTTCTTCTTATGCAAAATGTCAGCAATGAAACTTTCCCAAACTACTTCGCAGCATGGTTATAAGGATAGTTTGTTGTTTTTTCCAACCTGAAAGTGAAAGAAATGGGAAGTGTTGTTGTCTTTAAATGACATAGCATTTATTTTTTGGTTGTAGGGGGTAAAAGTGTTATACTGTTCCCACCGGTAAAGTCATTTTTAAAAAAGAATTTCTGAGAGCATCATAGAGAGAAACTCAAAGAATCTTTCAATGTAGTACTGAAATGAAACTGTCCACCTATGACCTGAGAGAGCTAGAATCCTTCTTCAGGCTGATGTTACCACATGGTGGCTCAAGTTTCCTTCCAGTCATTTTAACTGAGTGGAAAAAAAAGTACCTTGGGAGTGGAAAATAAACTCCTACCTGCTCTTTCTCTTTAGCCATTTGTTTATATGGCAGAGAAAGACAATTATCCCTCTTTCTAATCTCTACTGCTTGGGCTCCTTATTTATTATTTTAATTGGCAGTGAATTCTAGTAACAAAGGATATCTTGTGCAATCAAGCATTACTTTATAGGACTCTCAGAGGATACTGGTAGTTTTGCCAAATGGTGTGGTGTTTTCATCAATGGCAATAAAAAAAAATACTCTTGCAGCACTTGATATCAAGAGATCTCCCCTGACATTTCAAAAACAGCCAGCCCTCCATCTGCATAATGTGAGTACATATGTTAAGCATCTTGAAGGTTGATAGACAATGGATGGGAATCTTCACGTATTTCTCCTTTTCCTAAGTGTTATGACTCTGTGTAGCTTGTAATAGAAAGCTTGAAATGTTAAAGTCATTGCTAGATATTTTGAAAGTGGAAAAAAAGGGATTTCACACTATATCACCTTTGAGAACATGGAAGGCATTGACAAGTTCAAGGAATGTCTGAGAAACAAAATTAATCAGCCTGCAGGAGGAAACAAAGATTGATGTAATTAAAAGGGAGCTAATACAGCTAAACTGCTCCTCAAATTTAAGCCCTTTCTTGAGAGGGAGGGGTACGGCTTTGTGCTTAATTCTTCCTCACATCTGGCCAGCATGGATTACTAGGAAAAATAATAAATTTGGTACCCCTAGACATATAATGAGAAACAGTATGAGACTTTACAAGCAGGACTAGTTTTGGAATAAAACAAAGCAAAACAAAATTTAAAAAACCTAGGTCTGAAGTACAGCTCTGTTATATTCCTTCCCTGAAAAGCAATATCCTAATGTATAAAATTAAGGCATTCAGTGCCCATGGAATGTGCTATGTTGGGAGAAAAAGAAATACTTTTTTCTGAAGACTGAAGACCTGGGTTCAAATGAGTCTTACATTATATTTTGACCTTGAGAAAATCATTTAACCTCCTTAAGTCTTAGGGTATTCATCTTTAAAAGAGAGTAGTTGGAAGAGATGACCTCCAGGGCCCCTTCAAGCTCCCAATCTATGATCATATTATCCAACAATAGGATTTCTGAGTTGCTTTTAACTCTGAATCCTATGTGACTATGCCTAAAGGAATTGCAAAGTTCCTAGCTTAAACACCTAAATAGTATTGAAAAGATTAGTATATTACTGAATAAGTGTCAGCACATTGGACAGCACCTGACCCTATCCACCTCCATCACAACCATGTAAGCCAAAGGAGAGCATGTTGTTTTGCTTGTTTAGGAATTGGCTAATAAGTCAAGGTTCAAATAGATCAAAAACATTAAAATATATAGAGTCACATTGAGGAAAGAGAATGTGGGACTTTGAGTTAAGATGACCTGGATAGGAATCCTGCCTCTGACACTTAACTGTGATACTAAACAAGTTACTTAATCTCTTTTAGCTTCAGTTTG
Source organism: Notamacropus eugenii (assembly GCF_028372415.1). Taxonomy (NCBI): domain Eukaryota; kingdom Metazoa; phylum Chordata; class Mammalia; order Diprotodontia; family Macropodidae; genus Notamacropus; species Notamacropus eugenii. The sequence continues at coordinate 121,532,536 of NC_092876.1, forward strand.
AAAGGGATGATAGCTGTTACCTTCCAGGATTACTGAGAGCATCAACTGCAATCGTATATGAAAAAAAAAGACTTGTCATCCTTAAAGCACTTTATAACAGTTATCATTAATAGTGTATATACTTCTATTAATAAACATGGGCGTGTCCACACACAGAGAAATATACAAATACAAGGACTTGAATGACATCAGGATCATTAATTAGGAAGAATTATTTTAAGGAGTTAAGGGAACCAGTTGCTTAAAATATATGAAAGTCACTGTGAAAAGGTTAAAAGAAATAATTATCTTCGAAAGAAAACATTGACTTTAAAAATATATTGAGGACTTTGCTCACAAAATCGGAGAGGTAGAGTGCATCTTTGTTATCATCTAGGTCAGTAGTGGGGAACATGTAGCCTTCTGGATCTGGGTGTGGCCTTTTGACTGAGTTCAAATTTTAGTGAACAAATCCTTTTTCAGAGGGGATTTGTTCTGTGCAGTTTGGGTTCAGTCAAAGGGACAATTTTGAGGATCTACAGGGCCACCCCTGATATAGGTTAATCCATAAGCATAGAACACAAAACTTCTTCAATGAGTGTCTACCAGTTTCTGAGTTTAGACTGTGCAAAATTCACTATCTCCAAAGGCAAGTCATATGACATATATAGAGATATTATTATTGTTTCCAAGAAGCATGGTATGATACAGAGAACCATAACTTATGAGTTGGAAGGACTGCTTTCTAATCTTCTTTATGCCACTACTCCTCTGAGAAACTTAACGTTGCTTGGGCTCTATTTTCTCATTTAACTAATCGTGAGCTTACAGTAAACTTTAATCTCTAAGATAACACTTTAAGAAGAGTCTCAAAAGGCCATGACAAGATAATGTTTCCATTTGGGGAACTGATATTATTCTCCCTTGCTGGTTATATATTGTCATATGATGAAACCATTAATATCTGAAAATACTACATTCAGAAATGGAAATTCTTGATAATGAAGTCTACACCTATTTCTTATAAAGCAAAGAAGGTACTCTTAAATGGTAGGTTTTCCTGTCATTCCTTCGAAATTTAAGCAGAGCTTTGCAAAGATTAAAAATGTCTTCCACTGAAAAAATATCAAGAAATTATGTTAGCAGATAAATGACAATATACTTTTTAGGTGAAATAGTAATATTAAAGACATGTCAGGCAACATATATTCATCTTTTTTGTTCTTTTCCAGAAAAAATTAAATATGTGTATGTGATATGAATGTTTTGTTTTGTTTTAAGACCACTATGACTGGATTATACTCATATTGAAAGAAGGTACAGAAATTTGATCTTCATCTGGAAACAGTAGGGAAGGAGTCCTTCATTTTCCATGTCCACACTTTTTTTCAAAGAGCTGAATCTTAGCCCCTTTGAAGTTGTTTTAAAATATCTCCATGAAAATGATTCTTCACCACCTAGAATACAATTAATATGCATGTATGTGTATACATGTGTGTGTGTGTTGATGGCTCTGAGTTGCTATTAATATCAGATATTGGATTTTGCTCTAAAACTATGATGCCCTCAACAGTCAACAAACTATATGAGTCTGAATGGCCCCAGCCTACTATAAAAACTTGAAGAATTTCTTACTATCATTAGAAACTCCTGACTTTTTTCAAAGTTTCCTATTACCTGAAGTCTGTAGGGTGAGTCCCATGACTTTGCCTCCCATATGCCAAGACAAGTCAACAAGCATTTGTTCAGTGCTTACTATGTGTCAGGTACTATGATAATATCTCAGGACACAAATGCAACTAATAAGGAAAACAATCTCTACCACCAAAGAGCTTATACTCTAAGAGAGAAAGATAACACTGAAAAGGGACCCAAATAACTGGTGATGGGGCAGAGAGAAAGTATCTGTCATTGGGACACAGTGCTGATGTCCATACCCTTTATTAAAACTCTTAATACTTAGTGGAATTTTTTAGTGAGTTCCTTGTCTGCCCTTATTTTCACAATGATTGGGAGGTTCTATAGTTACAGTGTCTGAGTGAGTAAGGTTTCTGTTGAACTATGTTTAGCATAAGCAGTTAGCAGTATCCAGAAAATATGTGCCCATTAGATCATAGTTGTAGAGCTAGAAGATAGAAGCAATTTGTCCAAAGTTACACATGCAGGAAGGGGTAGAGAGCCAGAATTTTTTAACTCAGGGTCTGGCACCTTTTTTAATGGATGAGAAAGAAAAAAAATGATGATGATAATAAAACTATCCTTTATGTAAATATAGTTTAAGATATGACAATACTTTTATGTGTATTTGATCTTCACAGATATCTATGTAATAAAAAGTTCTATTATAACTCCCATTCTGGAGATGAGAAAACTGAGATCCAAAAAAGTGGAGCAACTTCCTAAGTGTTACTCAGTTAAAGGCTGGATTTGAAAACATTGCTTCCTGATTCCAAGTCCAGTGCTCTTTTCACTATCCCATGCTGTCTCTGACTAGGATCATCATGATAATTATAGCAATAATATTGGTGTCATTAATGATGCTGATACATGATTTTTAAAAAAAATCATCTAAATTTCTTTTAGTTATAATCTTGAACGTTGTTTACAGAAATCAAGACATTAGGTTTGAATTCTGCCTCTGTATATTCAATCCAAATAAATAATTATAAGTAGATCATGTATATAATGAGGGTGCTGAGTATGGCATATAAATAGAAGTGGGAGAATGAGAGTGTCCAGTAAAGATGTAGGTTAAAGTGCTTTCCAAAAACCTGAAGAAGAGATCATTTGCACAGTAACTGGACATGTAAGCCTCTTTGAACTTCCATTAACTCACTGAGTAAAACAGGAGGAAGGAAATTACATCTGTGGTCCTGTCCAGATCTTACATTCTTTGATTCTACAATTTTATGTCAAGAACAATGAAATCTAGAAGTCAAGTATGCCATTAGAAATCATGAGTGCTGAAAATGGAGGAGATAATACAACCGTTGACAATGATAGGGAAAGTGAAAAAGAAGAAAAGGTTTTGAAAGGGATTATGTAGAGGTTATTTTTTTATCCTGTTTAGTTAAATTTGGCAATGATACATGGTAGAAAAGATATTGGGAGCAGCTGGAAGGTAAGAAAGTATGCTGTGGAATTAAGAATGGAGGTGAAAAGGTGCATTGGTGAGTTTTCAATATAGGTTCATTTGAATACTAAGGAACAAGAAAGCATTCTCAGTGAATCTCAGGAAGAGAAAAAGCCAACAAAATCATCTATATCAACATCGAAAGCAACAGCATTATTATTTATAATGTTGTCACTTAGAGGTTTGAAGAAGAATAAATGAAAATCAGTTAAAATGCTGTTGGGGGATCAGCTTGCAGATCTATACCCTTTAAAAAAGATCTGATAATTTGGAAATGTTTACCCTAAGTCATTAAACTGTGCATGCTCTTTTCACTCAGCAATACCAGTGCAAACAAAGAAAATGGGTTCATCGTCCAACTATGCAAAATGTTTGTAGCATCTCTCTTTTGTTTTAGGGGGAAATGAAAAACAATAGCAACTAGAAACTATGTGTGTTCACCAATTATTAGAGAATGTCTAAATAATTTGTTGTAAATAAATGAAAGCAATATTGTTGTACCACCAGAAATCATGAAATTGATAGTTTCAGAGAGAAAAAACAATGAGACCTTTATGACCTGATTAGAACAAGGGGGTGTGGGGTGGGGAATGTTTAAGAGAATAACAGCATCGTGAAGAAAAATAGGGGAAGTACAATGATCCATCATAATTCCAGAGGAACAAGGATGAAGTCTACTACTCAGATCTTTTCAGTCTATCAGATAACATGCCTTTATTAAGTATTTACATACCAGAGATTGTGGGGCTCACAATCTAATGGAAGACACCACAGGCAAATAAATATGTACAAACAAGTCCACGTGTAATGAGCGATGTTCTTCTGGATTTAGCCAATTTGTTACTATTACTTTCTTAATAAGCATATTTTTGCAAGATTATTTTGGTCAATTTAGAAATAAAAAAGGAAGGAGACAAAATAACAAAATTAAGTTTTAAAAAAGAATGAGACCTGCTTATTAAATCATGACAAGAATATAAAGAAGGAAAAATTGTTCAGAAAATTGAAGTAGCAGTGTGAAGACCTATGTCCCTCCTTTGCTCAACTTACAATGTTGTGCTATTAACTTGGGTCAAGAAATAGTAAAGATCAAGTGTGTTTGCTTCTACTAATACTGGACTGATTACACCAATTTGCCATAACTAGAAGGAATCAGATTGAGCTGCTTTACTAACTTTTTTTTATTAGTTCTTTGAGAGTTGAGTATTAGATTTGAGTCCTTGCCTAAGTGTTCCATTGCTTGCTTTTGTTGTGTTTCAAATCTTGTGTTTTTTTAAATGATTATAACTCAGAGTAACCATGCAAAATGTGTGCCTCTTTATGATCAAATTTTAATTACTATAAGAGGACATTTAGTTCAGATTTTAAAATGTCTGCCACAAAGATATTTATTTAAGTTTCTACTAGTCATGGAAACCTCATTACCATAGAGATAATGATGACCTTGAAATTCATACATACATACATATGCATATTTACACATATACTTATATACACATGTATATAAATATACACATTCATGTACATTTGTGGATACATCAGCCCGTACACATATACTCTAAATATGGATGCATATGCATGTATATATGTATGCAATATTACCAATATGCATGAACATATGCATGTATAAAATATGTGTATTATATACACATGTGAGTACTAATAGACTTAAAAGTAGGATTTTTCATGAATTATAAAAATTCCTAAATGATTATAGGATATTTTAATGCAAACTTGCACCAAGTCATATATAATGAAACATTTGGAAATTTATTAAAGATACGAAGGGGAAAAAAAAGAATTCAGTAACTTGCAAGTTACCTAATTTAAATCTCATTGACTAGATATAAAAAAATTTCAGTTATACTTAATATCTAGTGTGATTTTATGATAGTAATTTAATGACTGTATATTAGAATTTGGTAAACTCAACATCAAAATATATTAAACAAAATTTTCATTGAAAAAGGCATATTGGTTCATTAAAAAAACTGCCAAGGTCACACTTTTAGAAAGGAGGAAGTTCATATAATCTTAAGATTGCCAATATTCACAGGGCAAAGGTACCACTGGACCTTTCCTCCTATCTCTTCTCAGATCATTCTAAAGCAGCAGCCATAGCAAATTCATTATAGCATTGCTTTTTTGACTTTTTTTTATGGTTTAAAAGGGACTCTTCAGTTTTCAGTGACCTTGGAATTCTAGAAACCAATAGATTTCAAATTGATCTAGATTTCTTAGTTTATAACTAGCACTTAGGACATTTAAAAAAAATTACCAAGTTTTAACATTCTATTCCATTTTAAACTGATATTCATGCTGCTATCATCTACCAAACATGGTAGAAATAAGAAATGAGCCTTCTTCTGAGACAGCAGAGCTTGCCAAGGTTTGCCTTGTTTCTTGTTTGTTAAGTGGCCAGCATAAACAGGGAATCATGCAAGGACCGGAAACTCCTATAAATCAGTGTTCAATGGCAATATTATTAAGCATTCCATTTTGTTTGTTGGCTTTTATTCCAAAACTCCTGAAGCTTGGCTACAAATAGATCATTTATATTCAAGGATTGATTTTTATTTATCATTTTTATAATGAAGAATCTCTTCCCAGACATCACTGTGTGCATGCTTAGCTATTAGAAACTCAACTATAGGAAAGATGAGCAATTTCAAGTGATATTCTCAATGGTGTTTATATTAAAAACACTGCTTTTCCACAATGTTTTCCTTACACTGTGATATTCTTCTAACTGAATTAACTGGCATTCTTTAATTTAGATATTTCTCTTCTCTTCTGGAGGATTTTTTAAAGATAACATAGGATCATGACTCAAAATATTTTTTAATATTTATGGTGACTACAATTTAACATGAAATAATGAATTAGAGGAAGAACCAAACAAACAATGACCATACAACTTGTAAGTTTGACCACTATGTACGTACTTTGCAAGGTAATAATTAACCTTATTTGCATCATTTTTAAGTACCATCAGGGCACATTTCTTAGAAACCAATCGATAGTCAAAAACATTATTAGGAAACTGTAGTAGCACACTGGACCTGTAGGAATAACACATGTTTTTTTTTTTTTTTTTTTATTTTTTGGCTAAAAGACTTCCAAGTTATTTGATATGGACAAATTTTTAACTTCTCTGTGTCTCCATTAAACTATGTATTAAATGGGGATAATGGTGTAGTGAAAGACTGCATGACACAGGTGACTGACCACACAATAAAAAGATGTGAATTTTGCCCAATCTTCCGATATGTAATAGCTTTGTGATGATGATCATGTCACTTTATTTTATTCAAACATCTTGAAGACTATTATCTCTTCATTTTTTAAAAATCTCTATTGGTGAAGGGGCTTTTCAAATCTGGAAATGTCCCCAAAGTGATGAAATCTCAAATCTAGACAGATACCTATGGTGTTTGTTTTACTCAAATGTGGTGAGATATAAATCAGAGAATAGGAAGCACCTCACAGAATGTAAGAAGTAGCGACTAAACTTGTGGTTTCACTGGTGACGAAACTCCCTTTATTGATACAAGTCAGCACTTTGCAGTTTAGTGTCTTAGAACAGGGGTAGAGAACCTGCAGCCTCAAAGCCACGTGCCCCTCTAGGTACTCAAGTGTAGAACCTTTGACTGAATCCAAGCTTCATGGAACAACTCCCCTTAATAAAAGGATTTGTTCTGTAAAACTTGGACTCATTCAGAAAGCCAAGGATCAAGAAGGTCACATGTGGCCTCAAGGTCACACATTCCTCACCCCTGGTCTAGAATACCAAAAAGTTAAACACATTTTCTGAGTTCAAAGACTTAGTATGCATCCGAGTCATCTGGATCTCTAGTCATTTCACTGAACTGACTGTGATTGTATATATTATTATTATTCCCTCTTTATAGATGGTGAAACTGAAACTGAGAAAAGTTACATAAATTCTCCTTGGTCACAGAGCTAGGAAGTGTATTCAAAATGAAACTCAAAATAGTAGTAATACCTAACATTTATATCGTGCTTTAAAAAACTTACAAAGACCATGCATATATATGAACTCAGAGATTTGATGTTTAAAGTATCATCATCATCATCCTCATCCTCATCTTCATCCTCATCCTCATCCTCATCATTAACAACCTGGTGATTATAGACCAGTCCTTTAATCTCCCGAGCCAAAGTTTCCTTCATCCACAAAGTGAACATGAGGATAATACTTAGAATAATTTCCTCACAAAATTCTGTAAGGAATTTTGCAAACCTCAAAAACTTTGAAATTTGAGTTATTGTTATTACCTCAATTTGAGAAATAATAAATCTGAAGTTCAGAGAGATGAGGCACATTGACCCAAGTTAATCAATTTTATAAGATCAGAATAGCAAAACTTAATCTCAGGTCTATGCCTCCAAATCCATTAAACACTCTACTAGGACATCCTGTTGACTTGCTTATAAATATATATGATTTTTCATTAATTTCCATTACTGAAAATTAGGTCATGTATTCCCTCGAACATTGTGATTATTCAGAACTTTGCTGCAGAAAATTTAATTAAACATAACTAGCTTTATTATAGTTGCTACTGCTGGTTGGATTCCAGTTTTGTAACTGAATATTAAGATACTATAAATACCTTCTTTTCCATCTTAAAAATCACCTCTTTCATGATTTCCCCCAAGGAACTACATGGCATTTTATTTTCATAATCTGAATATGTTTCTACATCCCTTCATCTTGTTTTTTTTTAGCTCTTTTATAGATGTCATCACAAAGAAATATTGAAGAGTTGGACTGAAACTTAGTCAGAATCTGGTCTTATTGTTCAGTCATTTTTCAGTTATGTCTGACTCTGTATTACCCCATCTGGGGTTTTCTTGGCAAAAATACTGGAGTAGTTTGCCATTTGCTTCTCCAGCTCATTTTATAGATGAGGAAACTGAGGCAAACAGGGTTAAGTGACTTTCTCAGGATCATACAACTAGTAAGTGTCTGAGACCAGATTGAATTCAGATTGTATTGAATCCAGGTTTGACAGTCTACCCACTGAGCCACGTTACTGCCCCAGACAGAATCTAGTCTAAGTGATTCTGTTATGAACCCATTTAACTATCTAGTAATGCCTATGGAGTCCTCAAAAACTCACATTAAAAGTGTTATAATGAAAAGAAAATCTAAATTTCATTTAAAGGTTAATTAAATTAAAGATGTATTAATTTCCTCATCCAAGTTCATGGCCCCCCAAAATCTACCCACAGGCTCCTGTGGATCATAAGTTAAGCAAACCTGATCTAGTTCAATCTGTGCCTGCAGCATGAGTATCCCATACAATATCCTTAAAGGAAATATATTCTTCAGTGGATATTCAGTCCTGCCATGGTGTGTAACTTACTCCATAGAATTTCTTGAACCTGTCTTTCTTCATATGGAAAATGAGACTAATGAAGCCTATTACACTTTCTTCATGAGGGAATTATAAGAATGTTTTTTCGAAGTTGAAGGAGTTATATAAATATGTGAGATACTACTCAGCCAAGAAACAAACTTGTCCCTTAATTAGTCAGTTCTTATTGTTAGGAAACCTTTCCTTCAGTCATGCAGAAATCTGTTTCTCTACAGTTTCCAATACCCACAACTGCAAGTTTTGCCTTTTTGGGCCATATAATCTATAGCCTCATGACAACTCATTAAGATATTTAAAAAGCGATGTCATATACTTCTTAAATTTTTCCTTCTGCAGAATAAACACTCATTAATTCAACTGTTGCTTGTACAGTATAGATGTGCATCCTCTCATTATCCTCATCACATTCCTTTAGATAGTTCTTTCAGTGGTTTATAAACTTGACCTCCCCCAAGGAGATTTAGTGCTATTTTAAAGCATCCATGAGCACAGATAAGCAAGAACATTGCAAAATTTGATCTATATTAATTGACAAACCATGAAGTTTTACTCAGTAAGTTAAATAAGAAAAAAATATTTGTGGACTGAAAAAGTAAAGTGTCAAACACATATAATTTTTTCTCAAGGGCAGTTAGGTGCTTTGCTGGTGAAAATAAACAACATTAACTAAAAAGCATTGAAAAGCTGATAGATTTACCATATATATTTCCTCAATCAACAGTGACTAGCAAAAATAAAGTTACTGTCATATACGTTAATTAACATTAAGGTGGTTATACTATGAGATAGTATAGAGCCAGGGAGTCTTGGATTGAAGTCCCACCTGTGACATATGTTGACTGTGTGACCTTGAGCAAGTCACTTAATTTCTTGAGGGTTCCATGCAAATATCTAATGCTCTATATCACAAAGAAGTATTGGACTTCCATTGGTAGAGTGGCCTTTGCATTAGGGATTTCCATATAAGCGGTGAAATCATAGAATAATATCCTACCCTTATTCTCTCTCTCTCTCTCTCTCTGTATACACATATATATATATATGTGTGTGTGTGTGTGTGTGTGTGTGTGTGTATGTGTGTGTATATACATATATATATTGTATATATAATATATATTATTTATAAATAATATATATTATATCATATTATATTATATATTATATATATTATGTATTATATATATATATTATATGTATACTATATATATAGGTATGTGTGTATGTAATTACTTTATTTTATTGTTATTCTTAGGGCAACTAGGTGGTGCAGTAGATAAAGCACCAGGCCTGGTTTCAAATCTGGCCTCAGATCCTTATTAGCTGTATGACCCTGGGTAAGACACTAAACTTTGCCTCAGTTTTCTTGTTTGAAAAATGAGCTAGAGAGGAAAATGACAAACTATTCTAGTGTCTTTGCCAAGAAAACTCCAAATGGATCATGAAGAGTTGGGCACAACTGAAATGACTAAAAACAACTGGTGTTGGTTTGTTTTCCCCAAGATGCGTTCACATAACTAAAACAGAATACTCTATATGTCCTGACCATGGATAACACTGCTTTACTCTCTAAATTTTTTATCTAAAATTATAGCTAAATATTGAATCCAATATTGTGACTATTGTCACCTCCTGTTTGGCTTTTGTAATATGTGTGACTCATATTGAACTTCTTTGAATGACTGGATCATGTTACATGAAATAACTATTGACATCTGTATCAAAAAAAGTAAGTAGTTAATCTTTAATCCACCATATGTTTTTATATATACTCATTCTTAATTGAATTATTTTCCACTCCCACTCCTGAACTTCATCATGCCTTTCTAGAATGTCATCATGTTGAAATATGTCTTCCCTTTCTCTGGTTGGTAAAGGTGAAAGAAGGACAGTACAGAGAAATCCTCACAAATCTTTCACTTAACGAGGGTGCCTAGAGCAGCCAGTTCATCATTTCCAACCCAGATGCCCTCATGAAATTCATTGTACCCCTGAAGCACGTATGCTTCCCACCAAATACATGTTTTTCAGTTTCTTATGCAGAAAAAATTAATTATAAATATATGAATATATTCAAAGCAAATTTTTTATGAAATATAAAATAATGAAATAGAACAAAACATACTTCAATTTGCATTCTAAGTCCATCACTTCTTTTTCTGGATGTAGATAACAAGTCTCCATCACTCCTTTGGAATTTTGGTTGGTCATTGTATTGATCAGAGTTACTAGCTCTTTCAGAGTTGATTGTCTTTATGGTATTTTTATTACTGCATATGTTGTTCTCCTGCTGCTGCTCACTTGGCTTTGCATCACTTCATGTAGTCTTAACCAGGTTTTTCTAAAACAATCTCTTTAATCTTTTCTTACAGCATAACGGTGTTCCATCATTTCCCACTTAACTGCTCTCATGAAATTTATTATGTCTCTGAACCAGGTACTCTCCTTAGCAAGTCCCTGCTTTTCAGGATGTTTTTAAATATCCTCCCCTCCACCCTAGCTACCCTCCCCATTTGATTGTGAGCTTCTTGAAGGTAGGGGATGTCTCTTCCCTTTTCTTGAATCCTCAGTGTTTAGCATAAGGATTCCAGGTGGTGTAATCAATAGAGCCCCAGGGCCTGGAGTCAAGAAGGCCTGAGTTCAAAAGGAACCTCAAACACTTACTAGCTGTTTGACCCAGGACATATCATTTAGCCCTGTTTGCCTCTGTTTTCTCACCTGTAAAATAAATTGAAGAAAAAAATAGCAAACCACTCTAGTGTCTTTGCCCAGAAAATCCCAAACATGTCACAAAGAGTCTGAAACAATTATACAACTTTTTTTTATGCTTTCCAAGGTAATTTCAGATCCTAATCCTGTGCCATTCGATATTGTAACCATTGTCCTTGTCTTTGTGAAAATTTTCTAAGTGAAATATCTATGGCTCTATACAAAGCATCAATAAATGTGGTTCTTAAATGGGTCCATATATCCTCTCTATAGGCAGCCCTTCATTTACTCTCCACCAATTATATCTACTCTTTGGATCTTCTCATTCAACCAGTATCAAATCTACCAGTTTGTACCATCATCCCACCTATATCCCTATATTCCTGTCCAGCATAAAACATGAGAAGCTTTGACAAATGAATATGGCAGAATAGAATTACCTTAAAGTGTATCTACTACATCTCATTGACGGAATCCTTTAATTTTTAATAGGTGTCCTTTCCCTGATATTGTAAGGAATTACATGTAATATATTCCTAGGAGAAAAAAATGTTGGAAGAAAGGTTTTTAGACAGTAAACCAAAGGCTTTAAAATGCATACATTACACATAGTAACACAATAAATCATTTGTCTGCTATGTCTTTCAGTAAATTTTATGACTGTGTAGAAGCAGGTGCTTATAGACCATCTTTTGTGAAAGTTTACTTGTTCTCCTATACCTTCATCAAGGTTGCCTTTGGTGAATATGTACATTATTTTCATAAAGATTTTATATAGAAGGGAAAACAGTTATGTTGAATAGTACTTATTAATATTTTCTTGGTTGCCTTCTTGGTTATACTAAGGTTAATGATTTGGCCAAGAACTGATTGCTTTATGACCTCAAGATTGCCTTCCCTCTAATAAGGACCTGACTATTGCATTTATATCTTATACATGTTTAATACTTTCAATTCACTGAGTACAGCTCAGTAGAATTTTATCTTGTACCCACTTATCTTGGTTTTCAATTTCTGATTGACCGCTGCTATTCTATTCATCTCTGTCTGAAGATAATGTTTCTTGGTAAAGAATATAGAAGTAAAATAAGGACTGATTACTAGTTCCTTCTTTTCCTTGTCACTATCCTTGTCAAATACACCCAGAATTGTTAATCATTTCATTCTTTGATCTTCTTTATGACCCCATCATAGCTAAGAAAAAAGTCTTTTGTATTATCCTTAGTACATATTAGTCACATCATAGTCTACAGCTCCCCTGTAATTTTAGTGACTCTGAGCCAGTCATTTCAATTTTCTAGTTCCATATTTCATCTATAAAAGGGAATAGGAAAAATAAGATCATAGTTAAAATTCTTTCCAGATGTGAAATATAATATTCCAAGGTCTCTTCCATCCCCAATATCTATTGATTCTGCAAAATTCATTATTCTTGCAATCTCTTTTTTTGGGGGGAAGGTGTTCAAAAATCTATCTTCAAATATTATATTACTACTTAAGCTGCCTCAATACTATTTATATAAATTCACATGAATCAAAATTTGTAGAGTTCATTAAAATTAATAACACCTTTATACAAATACTTAGAACTTTGTGATTTAAATCTATGTCATATTCTTGTTTTGTGTTTTATGTATGTGGAAATAATCTTTATTTGGTTTATAATTAAGGTATACAAATTAAACTATATATATATGTGTGTGCATATATATTATGTATATATATTACGTATATATGTATATACACACACACACACACACAGACACATAGGTAACTATATACATATTTTAATTCTCACCACAACATTGTGAGGAAGGTAGTGTGATTATCTTTATATCTATTTTATTGATGATGAAATTGACGCCCAACAAAATGAAGATCTAAGGCATGACAAAACCTCAAATACCTTGCTTCCAAGTGCATGTGATGTTTCACTGATATGACACTGCCTCTTCAATGTTATTCATATTCAATTTATAGTTATGAAAAAAAATGGGGTGGAGCCAAGATAGTGGAGTGAAAGCAGAAAGGAATAAATCTGAGCCCTACCACAAATTCCTTCAGGTACTTCAAAAAGTGAATCTTAACTAATTTTTGAATGGCAGAATTCACTAGGAGACACAGCGTGTCAGATTTCCAGCCCAGGACTGCCCAGAAAGTTGATGGGAAGGATCTGTTACACAGGGTTGGGGGAGCACAGAAGGCACAGGTTACACCAGCACAGACTCCCCCATAGTGGAGAAGAGTGGGAACAGCCCTAGGCAAACTGAAGCAGGAACAGCAGAGTGGAGCATAGGATGGGAGTTAAGCAGAACTGAGTAAGAGAGAAGTGTAGGGCCCCTGGTAAGAGCAGCAGTCAGTCCTGAGGCTATTAGCTCACAGATTGAGTGTTTGAAAATCACCTACTTGAAATTCCAGGAGCCAGTATGGCAGAGTAAACTCTAAGTGCTCTCACTCTCCCCTTGTTGACCTTGAAATACTCAGAGAATTTTTCCCAAGGAAAAATTCTAGAATAGTGAAATCAGCAAAAGGGGAACAGTAGTGTCTCAGCTCAGGAGGTTAGGGAGATCAACAAGAAGAGCAGCACTTGCTATGGATCTGAGGTGTCTCAGTAAGCCTCAAGTCAGTGGAGGAGATCCTGAGCACCAGAGAAGTGGAGCCCATAACTGCCAGCACCAGGACCCCAGGCATTCTGGAGCACAGTCAGGGAAAGTGGATAAATATCAGCCTAGAAGGGGACATTTACCAGCCACTGAGCCTGCTTGTGGTCTAGGTCAGCCCTAATGGACCAGGAAAGCTCCTGTGGCCACACCACCCCTCCCCCATACCTCATAAAGTGAGCTTCAGTGTAACCTCAGGAAAAGATATCATCTGGCCATAGCCTTGGCACACACCAGCCAGCTTAGCACCACATAAGCTGCAACATTATATAACTTCTGACTAAAAGAACCAGAGGCCACAAAACACAAAACCAGTCACCAGGCCTCAAGCTGTCAGGACAAGAAATGTGAGACAGAGCCCTCTGTGCCCCAGAAGCAGAGATCCACTTTAAAAGTCAAGGAAAAGCAATCACCATGAACAAGAAGCAAGTCAGAAAAGCAAAGACAATAGAATCATACTATGAGGATGGAGAAGGCCAAAATATGAATTCAGAAGAGGAAAGCACTGACAATATGCCCACATCTGAAACCTCAAAAGGGAATATGAACTGTTCTTAAGCTCAAAAGCATTCTCAGAAGAGGTCAAGAAGGATTTGAAAAGCCAGATTAGAGAGGCAGAAGAAAAATTGGCCAATGATTTTAAAAGTATAATTGACTAAATTCAAAAAAACATTCACTGATGATAATAAATCCTTAAAAAGTAAAATTGGTTAAATGGATAAGAAAGCACAAAACCTAACTGGGAAAATTGGACAAATGGGAAAGGAAGTACAAAAGCTAACTGAAGAAACAACTTATTGAAACTAGAATTGAGCAAATAGAAGCTAATGACACTATGCAACATCAAGAACCAGTCAAACAAAATCTAAAGAATGAAAAAAATAGGAGAAAATGTAAAATATCTCATTGGAAATACAACTGACATGGAAAATAGATGCAAGAGAGAAAATCTAAGAATTATTGGCCTACCAGAAAGCCACGATGGAAAAAAAAAGCCTGGACAACATCTTCCAAGAAATCATCAAGGAAAACTGCCCTGAAACCCTAGATCTAGAGGGCAAAATACTCATTGAAAGAATTCACTGATCACCTTCTGAAAAAGACCCCAAATTGAAAATGTCAGGGAATATTGTTGCCAAATTCCAGAACTATCAAGTTAAGGAGAAAATATAGACATAAAACTCTACTAGTAGACCTCAAACTCTCCCTCTCTGAACTTGATAAATTTAACTTCAAAATAAACAAGAAAGAGTTATGTAGGTGAATAGAAAGCTGGATAACATACATATGATAGACCTCTGGAGAAAATTGAATAAGGATAGAAAGGAATATGTCTTTTTCTCAGTGATACATAGAAATTACACAAAAATTGATCATGCATTAGGGCAAAAAATCCTCACAGTCTAGTGCAGATAGGCAGAGATAGTCAACACATCCTTTTCAGATCATGATGCAAAAAAAAAAAAAAAATGTGTAATAAAAGGCCATGGAAAGATAGACCAAAAATTAATTAGAAGCTAAATAATCTAATCCTAAAGAATGAATGGGTCAAGCAAAAAATCATAGAGACAATCAATGATTTCATTCAAGAGAATGACAATAATGAGACAACACACCAAAAATTATGTAATTCAGCAAAAGCAGTTCTTAGGGGAACTTTTATATCATTGAAGGATTACATGAATAAAATATATAAAGAGGAAGTTGATGAATTAGGCATGCAACTGAAAAGGCTGGAATAAGAACAAATTGAAAATCCCCAATTATATAACAATTTAGAAATACTGAAAATAAATGGATAGATTAATAAAATTGAAATTAAGAAACTATTCAACTAATAAATAAAACTGAGGTTTTTTTATGGAAAATCCAATAAAATTGATAAACCTTCGGGAAAATTGGCAAAGAAAGAATATTACCAAATTTTTTATGATACAGATATAGTTATAATACCTAAACTGAGAAGAGCCAAACAAAATTAAATAGGATATTAACAAAAATATTACAGGAACTTATCAAAATAAACAGACACTGTAATCAGATAGGATTTGTACCAGGAATGAAGAGCTGGTTAAATATTAGGAAAACTGTCAGCATTATTGATCATATTAACAATAAAACTAAAAAAACCATATGATTATCTCAATAGATGCAGAAAAAGCTTTTGACAAAATACAGCACCAATTTCTATTGAAAATAATGGAGAGCATAGGGATAAATGTAGCCTTTCTTAAAATAATGAGTAGTATCTACTTAAACCATTAGCAAATATTATATGTAATGGAGGATAAGCTAGATGCATTTCCAATAAGATCAGAGCTGAAACAAAGAGGTCCTATATCACCACTGTTGTTCAAAATAGTACTAGAAATGTTAGCTTTAGCAATAAGAAAAAGAAATTGAAGGAATAGAGTAGGCAAAGAAGAAATTAAGTTATTGCTTTTTGCAGATGATATGATGATATACTTATAGAATTCCAGACAATCAAGTAAAAAAAGAGTACCTGAAATAATAAACAACTTTGGTGAAATTGAAGGATGCAAAATAAACCCACATAAATCATCTACATTTTTATATATTACTAATGACAGCAAGAGATAAAGAAATCCCATTTAAAGTTACAGTAGACACTCTAAAATATTTGGGAGTGTCCCTGCTAAAACAAACCCAGGGAGTATATGAACACAATTACAAAACACTTTTCACACAAATAAAGTCAGATCTAAGTAAGCGGAGAAACATCAGTTGCTTGTGGATGGGCTGAGCTAATATAATAAAAATGATAATTCTACCCAAATTAATTTACTTATTTAGTGCCATACCAATCAAACTTCCAGAAAATTATTTTCTAGAGCTAGTAAAAATAATATCAAAATTCATTTGGAAAAACAAAAGGTCCACAACATTAATGAAATTAATGAAAAGAAATGTTAGGGAAGGTGGCCTAGACATACCAGTTCTTAAATTGTATTAAAAACCAATTGATACTGGCTAAGAAACAGAGGAATAGATCAGTAGAATAGTTTCGGTACACAAGACAGAGTAGTCAATGACTATAGCAGTCTACTGTTTGATAAACCCAAGTACTACACCTTCTGGGGTAAGAACTCACTATTTGACAAACCTGCTTAAAAAACTGGGTACTAATGTGGCATGAACTACCTGACAGCATATACCAGAATAAAGTCCAAATGGGTACATGATCCAGGTATAAAGGCTGATACTATAAACAAATTGGGCGAGCAAGGAATAGTTTGCCAGATTTATGGGGAATTGAGAAATTCATGACCAAACAAGAGATAGAGGACATTATGAAATGCAAAATTGATAATTTTGATTACATTAAATTGAGACGTTTTTGCACAAACAAAGCCAATGCAACAAAGATTAGGAGGGAAGCAGAAAACTGGGCAAGAACTTATACAACTAGTGTCTGTGACAAAGGCCTCGTTTCTAAAATACATAGAGAATTGAGTCAAATATGCAAGAATACAAGCAATTCCCCAACTGATAAATAGTTAAAGGCTATGAACAGGTAGTTTTCAGAGGGAGAAATTAAAGCTGTCTATAGTCATATGAAAAAATGTTCTAAATCACCATTGATTAGAGAGATGCAAATCAAAACATCTCTGAGGTACCATATCACACCTATCAGATTTAATAACATGTAAAAACAGGGAGATGATAAATATTAGAGAAGATGTGGGAGAGTTGAAACACTAATTCATTTTTGGTGGAGATATGAGTTGATTCAGCCATTCTGGAGAGCAATTTAGAACTATGCACAAAGGACTATAAAAATGTTCATACACTTTGACCCAGCAATACCACTTCTAGGGACATATCTCAAAGATAACAAAAATGGGAAAAGGACCCACATGTACAAAAATATTTACAGCAGCTCTTTTATGATGGTCAAGAATAAAGGGGATGTTCATCAATTGGGAACGGCTGAAGAAGTTGTGGTATATGAATGTAATGGAATACTATTGTTCTATAAGAAATGATGAGCAGGTGGACTTCTGATAAACCTGTAAAGACTTACATGAGCTGATGTTTAGTGAAATGAGCAGAACCAGGAGAACATTATACACAGTAACATCCACAGTGTGTGAGGACTGTTTCTTATAAACTTAGCTCTTCATAGCAATGCAAAACATTTCCAAAGGACTTGATGCAAAATGCTATCCACATCCGGAGAAAGAGCTATAGAATTGGAACACTGAATGAAGATGACTCTTTTCTCTTTTGTTATGTTTTCTTTTGTTTTGGTTTTTCTCATGGTTTCTCCCATTCATTAATTCTTCTGTGCAACGTGCATATTGTGAAATTGTGTTTAATAAGAATATATGTGTTGAACCTATATAAGATTGGATGCCATCTTGGGAAGGGAGGGGAAGAAAATTTAAAACATATGGAAATGATTTTTGAAAACTCAGAACAAATAAATTAATAAAAACAAAACAAAAAATATAGATATCATCTCCTTAAACCCTCACAGCAATTCATAATTTCTGCATGCATTATTGTGAGAAGTACATGCGATAGTTACTGAGAAGGAATACAAATGCTCACAGGATCATTAGTCAGACAGTTTACTATTATAGGCATTAAAGCATATAGCCCTCCTGCTCTTCAGTCTCATTGCCCTTGACAGTGCATGATGGCACAGGCATAAGTTGAAATGGCCAACACTATTTAGACAAAACTTTAGGTCTCTATTCTAATGTCTGATTGTTGTTGTTGGGCCTTTCCACAGGGACTGAGTGGAGATAATCAGCAGATGATCCTTACTTCAACTATCTCTTTCTCCTCCCCACCATCATGGAAAATAAGGCATACTGGGACTGGATGGAGTTCACTAAGCCAGAAACCAGCTATGATTTAAGAGAGCATTGCATTCATTGCCAAACAGAACTAAGCCAGTCTTGGTGCACTTCCTAGTATGTAAGTGGCTCAATCAGTGGTCAAACATGGAGTCATTTCTGTCCACTAAAACTAAACAATAAGGCCATGCTTATACTTATCTGATAGATAGAAAGTATTCATATATAAGAAATACTATATCTCTCTATCTATAGTAACAGAACCTCTGGAAGGTTAAGTGACTTGTTCATGGTCATACAGATAGTTTATATCCATACTGAAACTCAGATCTCCTGACTCTAAGTCTAGCACTTTTCTCTGCACCACTGAGGTTCACACTGTCATAATTGGTGAGCATATGAGCTTCAAATTCACACAGTCTACTATATCTCACTGGTCCCAGGCATATTTAATATTCTAACCCAGCAACCTGGCCATATGCCATTCTTTTATCCCTTCTGTGGGAATCATAATCAAATGACTACTGCTGTTGAAAATGGAGAGTTTGTCCGTCTTCTTTCCCATTACTCTTTTCACTGTTCTTATGACTCTCTAACTCAAAACACTAGTCCCCAGTCACCACTACCTTAAATGTTGGGTCTCTGCCATTGGAATGCTAACTTTGAGGATGATTACTTCCTTTTCTGCATTTGTCTCTCCAGTGCTTTCCACAGTATTAGCACTGAATAAATGATTTGGGAGATTTTTTCATTCATTCATTTGTTCATTCATTCACCTCTTTTTATGTTATAGATTTTAAAAAATTTTTAGCATTTATTTTCTCAATTTCTTGTAAAGGCAGTTTTTAACATTTGTTTTTAAAACTTTGAGTTCCAATTTTTCTCCCAGCCCCCCTCATTGAAAAGACAAGGAATTTGATAGAGGCTATACATGTGCAGTCATGCAAAATATATTTCCATATTAGTCATGGTTGTGAAAGAAAACAGAAAAAAACAACAAAAATAAAGAAAGTCTAACAAAGCATGCTTCAATCTGTATTCAAGACTCCATCAATTCTTTGTCTGGGGAAGGATAACATTTTTCATCATAAGTCCTTCAAAGATGTCTTGGATCTTCATATTGCTGAAAATAACTAAGTCACTCATAGCTGAATATCTTACAATATTGCTGTTACTTTGTATACATTTAAGTTTGTATCCACTCATGTTAACTCTTTACAGGTTTTTTCTGAGAACAACCTACTCATCATTTCTTATTGTACAATCATATTTCATCACAAGCACATGGCACAATTTGTTTCGCCATTCCCCAAATGATGGACATCCTCCCTCTTTCCAACTCCTTGCCATCATAAATGAGCTTCTGCAAATATTTCTATGTTTTATACCTTCTGTGTTTTATCTTTTTTTGCACACAGACTTAGTAGTGGAACTGACAAGTCAGAAGATATACACTGTTTTATAGTCCTTTGGGTAGGGTTCCTAATAGTTCTAACGAATGATTAAATCAGTTCAAAATTCTACCAACAGTGCATTCATGTCACATTTTTCCTATATCCCCTCCAATATTTATCATTCTCTTTTTTTCAATCCTATTAGTCAGTCTAATAAGAATGAAGCAGTACCTCAGAATAATTTAAATTTCAATTCCTCCAATCAATGGTGATTTACAGCACTTTTGCATATGGCTATAGATAGCTTTGATTACTTCATCTGAAACTGTTCATATCACTTGATCATTTGTCATTTGGGAAATGGCTTCTTTTTAAAATAAATTTTAGTCAGTTCTCTGTGTATTTGAGAAAGGAGGACTTTATCAGAGAAACTTCTTTCAAATTTTTTTTTTCAGTTATGATTGCTAAATGTATTAGACATGTTTACTACTTTCCTGGTCTGTCCTATGGTCTATGAGAGACCATAAGCACTGTTTTCCACCCTGGAACTGTGGCAAGGGTCCGTGTTGTCATTCTTCACAAACTCTGGTGTGCCAGTGCTCCTCCTTGCCCTGAATTGTGACCAGGACTGTGATCCAGATCTGAGTTTGAAAAAAGCAACAGTCTTGCCTCCAGTGCCAGCTAAGAGACCCTTGCAATCTCCTTGTGATCAGTTCTTTGACCTATTTACCATCCGGGGGATGAGACGTCTGGAAGCAGCAGTTGCTGCTTCTGATTCAGTGACTCCCAAGGCTGGCTCCTGGTTTGATGGAGCCTGGTCTGTATTGTTGTGGCATAAGCTGAACTGTGCTCCACTTACCTTGTAAGTTGTTTTGGGCTGGAAAATTATTTCACCCTGTCCTTTTGTTTGTTCTGCTGCTCTAGGAATTGCTTTATGGCATTATTTAGAAGCATTCCAAGGGGCTTGGGAGAACGCTCAGCCCAGTTGCTACCTTTTCTCTGCCTTCTTTGCTCCATTTCCATTAATTCACCTCTTGTTTCCTCTTAAGGAACATGCTAGATTCTCTAGTCTGGATCAGCGTTCTTGTGATTTCCCACAGATTCACATCCTTGCAGAACTTGTCAACTTTCCTGAGGGCACATTTTTTCATCTCTTCTTAAGAAATCTGACAATGGGGAAAGCTATAGCTAAAAGAAAAAAAAAGTTTACATGAAAGTACCCTTGGGTCTAATTCTATTGTAAGGATTTACTTTAGCATTACAGCTTTTCCATGTTGACTTTTCCCTCAGTGTCTTAGATCTAGGAAGCCTAGGGCTTTTGACCTTAGAGGTGGTTCCTAAATTGGTCTCTCCACTACCAGCAAAACAATAGTGATATATAAATGAGAAGCTGGTCTTAGAATCAGTAAACCTGGGATATGGCTCTCACATTAGTCACATTCTCCTGGACAAGCCACCGACTCTCAGTTTCCTCTTCTAGAAAAATGCAGATACTACCATTTGTACAAACTACCTCATAGAAATGTGAAATCTCATCAGCACTAGAGAAATACAGTATTTTTTTTTTCTTTAAGATCAAAAATCTAGACTTGGAAGGGACCTCAGCAAACTGGCCTCCTAAGTCTAATCTCCTTTTAAAAGTGAAGAAACAGACTCTCAAGGAAAGAAAATTATTTCCCCAAAGTAGTAAAAGTCAGAGATAGAATGTGGACTCAAACCCTCTAATTGAAGTCTCAACATGATTTCCTTTTTTTGCCATTCTGCATCAACAGATTGGGATCAAGGCCAAAATGCATCCCTATTCACTGATGTCATTTATAAGAAATAAAAGGGAAGAACTATGATCACATTTACTTTAATCACCTGCTTACAAATCTGTTATCTTTGGTTTGACTTTTCTACTTTATCTGTGGAATGATATAATATTTCTTCTTTGCCTCCCAGTGCCAAGGCACAGTGCCTTGCACATAGTAAAACCTAATTTAATAATATAAGAAATTCAATAGTTGTGTAGAGATAGATTTAGGTTTTATATAAGAAAAAAACAGTATTAGGGTTATTCAATAATGGAGTACTCCTCCTTGAGATATTTTAAAATCATAGTCCTAGAATTATAATCAGAAGGGATGTTAGAGGTCAGCTAGTCCAATTCCTTCATTTTACAGATCATGGGTTTCCCTTCACTGGAGCTCTTCAAAGACTGGATAACCACCTGTCAGGATTTTGATAGAAGAAAGTCTTATTTAGGTGTAGGTCGGGCTATCTGGCCTCTGGGATTCTTTCCATTTCTGATAGTCTATATTTGAACTAAAATAAAATCACAGTGGCATATAGTACAATTCAACGAACATTTATTAAACTCCTACAATGTGCTAGGCATCTGTGGGGGAAGGGAAATAAAAAATAACCAATCTCTGCCCTCAGATAATGTTTAATCATTTTGCTGAGGAGGAAACGCAAGTATAAACACAAAATGAGTCAACTATGTACAATGCAAAGAGGAACAATATCTATTAGTCTTTCTAAAAGTATATACATTTCAAAATAATGAAAAAATTAATTAAGCTCTCTAATTTTTCCTCTGATATTTAATGACTGTTAAGAAATTGTCTAACAAATACAACAGGGTGACTGAAAGAAAGGATATGACTAAGATAAAGAAAATTTAAAAAGTTACTCTATGTTATAAACAATATGGATTAGTCATTTATCATAACTTATATGGCACTGTAACAATCCATACAGAGTATGTCTTGAAAATCATTGAGGCCTTCGTGGATTACGAGAGTTATTTATCTCTTCAAGAAATTAATCATTCTGTATTTATTTCCCATCTGTATTTTATATGCACAAATATATATAAAATAAAACTTAAGCACATTGAGGATTCTTTTCTTCTTTTTGAATCTCCAGAGTGTTGGATGGTGACTGACACATAATATGAGTTTAATATATTTTTTTTAATTTCTTGATTGGTTGACCTGGGTTTGAGTTTTAGATCTGCCACTTAAACTGTGTGATTTATGCAAGTTGCCCTATTTCCTTAAAGTTGCTTTATCAATAAAATGCATGTAATATTATCTACTGCCTGCCTCATAGAACTGTGATGAGGAAATTTCTTTGTAAACCATAAATTGTGAGGAATTAGAAACATTCCACTCATTTTCCTAGCACATGGAAGTTTTCGCATAATATTTTTTGTGCATTCACATCATTTCCATGGAGCTTGGACAATGCCTTGAACATATATTTTAAAATTTTAATGTATTATTTAGGAGAAGGAAGTGAAAAATTCAAGGAAAATCAATGTTTTTAGAATCTTTCATCCTATCTGTCATGATACTAACTTCTGTATTTTAAATGATTTTTACTTCAGTGTCTGGCTAACTGGATTTTAAATGAAGGAACAAAATCCATAATTCTTTCCAGTATCTTTCAGAGGCTGAGGAACTGATTATGGATGGGAAATTCACTTATATTTCTCTTGCCCAGTTTGAGGCAATAAACAGAAATTGGAAGAAATATGATGGTGCCTTGGGACACTCATTTGAACAAGAAGGCTTTCAGCATGTATTG
This sequence comes from Notamacropus eugenii, assembly GCF_028372415.1. NCBI lineage: Eukaryota > Metazoa > Chordata > Mammalia > Diprotodontia > Macropodidae > Notamacropus > Notamacropus eugenii. Next base: position 121,556,215 of record NC_092876.1, read on the forward strand.
CCCAGGAAGGAAAAGACATTGGCTGCTGTTTCCAGTCAGAACATTACCTTTATCATGTGGCCAAAGAGCAAGCCATTTGCAGATAATCAAAGTCTCTGACAGGCTCATTAAAGGAAATAAACTCTTATAGACCAGATGGAAATGTTGGAGAATGAGAGATGAGTGAGAGGAAACTGTTGACTACTTGGAATCCCAAGCCATGTGCACAAGGCTGATCTGATTAACTGTCTTGAAAATTAGTTTGTTGTGAATTTTAGAGGCCACAGGTGATTGGAATATTACCAATATAGGTCCATAATACCTATTCTTCTGTGAAACTTTCCCATAGTGCCACAGCCACTGGTAATCTCTTCTTACATGAAATCCCATGTCACTTGGTACCTCTCAATTATTTTATACTATTTGGTATAGTATTCGTTTTTGTATACATTTTTCTTATGAGCCAGTGTGTATAATGTATACAGAATTATCCCAGAAGACCTGAGAAGAACTGACACAAAGAGGCTCTGTACCTTGAGTTTTCATGTCCCTTAAACTCTGGGGCTTTAAGCACCTCTCTAAGAATATAAGATACAAAGAAGTGCCAGCCTACACAGATAAAGAGATTTTGCTTATCTAAGAATTCCATACAAGTAAGGGAAGGGAAAGGAAATAAGCATTTAGATAATACCCACTATGGGTCAGGCATAGTGCTGATAGCTTTTTGAACATTATCTCATTTGATAATCAAACTAACCATGGGAGGCATGTGGTGTTGTTATTCCCATTTCACAGTAGAGAAAACTGAAACAGAAATTAAGTGATTTGCCCAGTCACACAGGTAGTAAGGGTGTGAGTGCTAATTTGAACTCAGTTCTTTTTGACTCTAAGTCCAATGCCGTACCACTTTGAAAACTAAATGAAATTACAGGTCATCTCTGTTCCTATACATTTTTATCTTCTCTCCAGCTGAACTCAGCCACTTACTCCTCAAATTTGTCATACTTTCTCTGGCATTCTGCTTTATATTCGTCATATTGATTCTTGTATCACTGAACCTGATCTTCTTGTAAGCTGTTTGAGGGCAAGTTCATATTTACCTTTCCTATACTTTGGTGATTGACAAAGTGATTTGTACATAGTAGTGTTAGTGATTCATGTCAATGCAACAGTCATCTATTAATCACATTCTGTGTGCAAGATTTTATGCCAAGGTCTAGGAAAGCAAAAAGGGAAATGAAATACTCTGCCTTTAACAATTATGCAATCTGATGGCATGATGCCATGCTACAGGATTATCAAGGTGAGTAGGAAAATAAGGAAATGCAATATATTTTAAGCAAATTATTTTGAGAAATTTGAGAAGGGAGAAATCCCTTTCAACTGGCACAGTTGAAAGTGGGCAGGAAGAGTTGAAGGAAGGCATCATGGAGGAGGTACAAATTGAGTTGAGCCTTGACATTAGGACAACATTTCAACAGGAACAGCTTATATTAAACTTGTCATGGATGAGAGTTCAGAGATATTGTAGAGATCATGACAAAAATGGTGAATGCAGAGTGTCACATGCTGGCACAGGAAGTAGATGAAAGGCAGTAATAACTTGCATCTCCATAGCATTTTAAGGTTTGAAGAAGCACTGAAACATACTATCACACTAGACATTCACAACTTTGTGAAGTAGGAGTTATCATTGTCCCCATTTTACAAATGAGGAAACTGAGGCTGATATTAAGGGATCTGCCCAAATTTCATATAGAGACAAGATAAGGTGGGAAAGTGAGAGGTATAGCAGAAGGTTAAGGTCAAAGTTTGTTGAAATAGTAAGTGCTTTTTGAAATTATTTTCCCTGCAAAGAGAAAGGAAAATACTTCCTTTTTTACTTGTAAAAGAGTTGACCCACCTCTAGGAACAAGACTGGACAATCTCCTGTAGTAAGTAGGAAATCCTGCCACCCAAGGTAGAAATGCACAGAAAAGAAGACTAGGTTAACTTTGAACAGTTTTAACTGGCCTGTACTGTAGCTGAAGGATATTTTGTGGTATAGCCAATGTCCCTTGTCAGAACACTCATCTCTGACATTAAAATACCACTTGAATAGGATAATTTTTCCCCTCTCTTGCTTTCACTTTCCTCATTTATAAAATTAGAGAATTGGATTGTAATGATTGTGAATGTCAGTTCCAGGTTTAATATGCTGTAATTTAATTTTATTCCAATATATCAAGTTCCACAGAACTTATTTCACTTTGCTTGGCTTTAACTATACTCTCTGCCCCATAATTGGAAGCATATGAGTGGTGCAGTGGATAGAGTACTTGACCTACAACCAAGAAGACCTGATTTCAAATCCATCCTCCAATACTTACTAGCTATTTGTTCATGGGCAAGAACTGTCTGCCTTAGTTACTTCATGTATAAAATCGCTTTGACCAACATCTACCTCCCAGAGTTGTTGTAATGATAAAATGAGACAATATGTGCAAAGTATTTGTAAACCTTAAATTATAACACAAATGCTATTTATGATTATAATAATCCTAATAAATCATCACCCCGATCTGAAATGTTTCCAAGCTTTTCTAATAATATTGTCCCTAGTTCATGGGTCCTAAACTTATTTTTACAGACCATGGACCCCATTCAGCAACATAGAGAAGCCTGTGGAACCCTTCTCAGAATAACATACATGATACATAAGATATATAAGATTACAAAGGAACCAAATATAAATATGTGGATTTTTTTTTCTGTTCAAGTTAATGAACCCTCTTCTCTCCACGGATCTCTGTTATGTATATATTGTATATTCTGGTCAATCAGTCATGTGCCACATTTAGTTCAACTTGGGAAAAAAGTCCCCAAAATTAGAGATGTGCCAAAATGGGATACCTCTGGAGGCAGAAAGATTTCTATGACTGAAAATCTCCAAACAAAGTTAGGAAAACCAAATGACTGGAATTTTTTGGAAGATATTTCCATCAGAAATTCAGCCAAATCACTAATCAATTACCCCATGCTCAAAGTCTGTCATTCTACTCTTCTTTTCTAGTAGACACCTTCATAGTAAGAAATATTCAACTTAATGAATTAGAACAACAGCATACTTGTTGGTTAAAATAGGCCATAGTAATAACCTTATCTAAAACTCTCCTTTAGAATATGAGAAAAAAAATGTAATAGAGAAAGATTAAGTTACTTCCTTAAGAATATATAACTATTTAGTGACAGAGCCATTTACAGAACGTTGATCTTTTCAATTCTTGTCCAATTCTGCTTTTTGTTTGTTTGTTTGTCTGGAAATATATTTAGTATTATACCTCTAGTTATCTCAGAAGAACTTTGTAAACATAAAGGATTAAATACTCCTAGTCATATTTTAGTGACTAGCAGTAAGGCATCTTATTAAAAGTATTTAGCTATTTTACTCTAAGGTAAATATAAGAGAAAAACTTAGAGAAATCATCCTTTAGATATCCTAGGTAACTAATATCTGACAATATAAAATGAATTTGCCTCTTATCTTATGAAGGCAGAAGACATTGGGATTGAGTAAGGAAAATTGGACTTCTGAGGTGATAAAATATTAAGTGATTCCTGTGGAATGAAAATCTAGTTTTCATAACTTGGTACCTAACTGCATCACTCCTAGAAGGGGGAGGCATAGGACATAGGGGAATAGTGAAGCATTCATCTTTGTTTTCAAATACTATTGAAAAGTGTTATCCCTCTATATAGAAAACATCTTTATAATATTTTTAAAAATCACCTCACCACCACATAACTAAGAGGAATCTCCTTTTCTCTAGTGATTTACTCATCTCATTCTATGGCCACATGAGAGGATTGGCAAAAGTCATTGCTCCAGATAACTTTGTGTTTCTCCTTTAAGCACTAAAATACATTTTTAATAATCTGGTTAACCAGTTCACAGCTCCATTGAACAGGGAATTATTATTATGAAATGCCTGTTGTATGTAAAGAAGTTATATCAATAAAGCTGAATTTTAAAGACGGTTTTAGCCATGACTGATGTTTACAATCTAATTAAGGAAGTAACAGTTTTTTTATTACCATTGCCATCATCAAGATCATCCTTATCATCACCAGGCCAATTATGTTTTCTGGTTCATCTAGACTTAAAAACAGCACTATAATGGAGATAGTGAAACTTGTGTGTGCATGCCAGTGTGTAGCCAAACCTGTGATTTCAATAATGTAGGAGGATCTTTATGATGAATTGCCTCAACCTATGAAAATTAACTACTCATCTTCAATTTATAATTTCAGAGTATTCTAGGACCCTGAGGGATACAATGTATAAGACAAAGGACTTGAACTCAGATTATCATGGCTACATTGTCACCTCTCTTTCCCATAGACCTTTAGTTGTTCCATTGCCAAATGAGGAAAATTAAGTAATTAAGTAACTTTGCCTCAGTCATTCAACTGGTAAAGAATTAGAAATAGTGTTTTTGGTTGCTAGCCAGAGAAAATTAGATGCTATAGGAAAAGAAATAAAATTTGAATCATAAAATCAGAGAACTGAAGGGGAAGTTGGTCTAATTTTTACTTGAATAATAGTTCCCTCCATAGCATACCCCCAAAATAGATGTTGAACATCAGATTGAAGGCTATCACCTCCTCACTCTTCCCATTCATAGGAAATATTATACTAAAATGATTTTCCTTACATCAGCTAAATCTGACCATTATCAAATTCTACCCAATTCCATCTTTTGAGGAGAAAAAAAGTAAAACTCCAATCTCACTTCCAAATGACAGCTCTTCAAATACCTGAAGACATCTGTCATTCACTCCTGTCTAACTTCTGTCTTCTCGTTTCCAGACTAAATATTGTCACCCAAGTCCTTTCCACTAATCTTTATATTATATGACCATACTGGTTATCCTTCTTTGGATGCTGTCTAGCTAAGTGCACACAGACACACAGACACACACACACACACAAAGGAGACCATTCTGGCTAGATTATTGATGAGTACATGAGTATAGCTGGGTAAAGTATAATAAGACTCAGGCAGTAGTAGAAGGAAGGGTTATAAATGGTTTTGAGTGGATTTTATATTTGTTCCTGGATGTACCTTCTTCATCTGTAGTAGTCCAATTAAAATTTATTTTTAATGAATATATAAGATTTTGTATTTATTCCCATTATTATTAATTTTCTTGTATTTAGCCCCAAGTTAGAACACTAAGATTTTTTGAGATCCTGATCCCATCCTCAAATGGGTTAGTTTTGGATAAGTTCAATGGAAAGATTAACAAAAAGCAAAATATGGACATTCCTGCAGAAAATAATTTAAAAACTGAAAGCATCTTCTAATAAGGATCAGAAAAGAATACATATATTTCTTTAATCTATATCTATATCTATATCTATATATTTTACAAAAATTGACCACGTAGTAGGGAATGGATACATTACAAGCAAATGTAAAGAGAGAGAAACAATTCATACATATTTTATGGATAAACATGAATAAGAATATAAATTAGTTCAGGGACAACAAAGTATTCTGACCCAAATAGATGTTAACAATAACATCTAAAATAATCAGTGTGTCAAAGGACAAATCACAAATATAATTAGTAACTATGTAAATGAAAATTATAAAGATAGGATAACATACCAAAATGTCTGTGGTACAACTAAAGAAGGCAACAAATCATATCCCTACAATTTTTAAAAAAGCATTCACCTTTAGGAAGCGTCACTAAGTTCTGTCCACAATGCCCCCTTTCTGACTTTTGATTGTCACCTCTGCTAGATTCCCATTTCCAATCCATCTCGTTGTATACTTTAGGAAGAAGTCTCTTACTGGTATATTGTTGTAGCTGTCTTCATTTATTCACTCCTACTAAAGATCTCTTGTTTAGGGTGTTTGTCAATCAAATAATCTTTTCAGTTCTGAATTGCCTCCTAGAAATGCCTCAAACTACACTTTGTTGGTGCAGGTACATCTTTCACACTATGTAGTTAATTTTAAAATTGTAGAATAAATTGTCCCAGGCTGTTTCCTGAGTTCTAGTGCTCTTTGGACCATATTATTCTATACCATATTCTTTTTTGCCAAGCCTAGAGGCCTGTATTGGGCTACCCGAGTCTTTCCTACCTGTCCCAGGTCTTCGGCTGGCCACGCCGGATGCACATATGAGAGAAAGGACGTTCCAGAGTCCAACAGGGGTTGAGCTTTATTCCAGGGAATCGGTTACAAGTGCAGGGGAAGAGTCTTCCTTAGGAGGAAGAGGGGGAGATCTCCTAAGGAGGCTAAGCTTAAGGGATTGGAAGTAGAAGTACAAGCGGGGAGAGAGGGGGAGGGGAGAGAGGAAAGAAAAGAAGCGGAGCCCTACTTTTCTCTTTGGCTCCACACGTGCTAAGAGAGAGCTTTCTGGCTTCCTTAGTCCTACTTAATCTTCAGCCACACAGTTTGCATCTCAATACCATGCTGTTAGGTAACTAGGTGTGCTCCAATCCGGGACGACCTCGAGGGCAGGGAGACTCCACCCATCAGGTATCTCCGGGGGAGAGGCGGAAATACCCGAGCTAGCCGAGCTAGCTCAGTCTGACCTTCTCGAACCCCCGCTGTTCATGGAGGGCCTCGTAAGACTCTAAGATTTAGAAGTCCCACTTTTACCTGCCCGAGACTGTCCACACGGAATTGAGCTTCCAGTCCCAACACTTTTTGGTGTTTTTTTTTTGTTGTTGTTTTCAAGTGGATACTGAATGCTCTTGCAATATTCAAATATATTTGCATTTGCATTTGATGACTTTTCCACCTGATGGATGGTAGAACTTGTTGCTCCTGAATTGAATTGTTAAACTTAACCACTCTGTGCCTTGGAGTTTGCATTCTTGAGTTTTGTGGTGTTTTTTTTTTTTTCTTTCTTTTCCTAGAGGCATTTTCTGAATTATTTTCTATGGTCAGAAATTACAGGCACATCTGTTATTTCTTTCACTTTGATGGTGGTGTTTGTTTTTTTCTCTTGTCATTTTCTTTTTTGGAAATGTAGGATATCAGTGCCTATCCTATCATCAAGTTCAGTATATTTTCTTGAAAAGTGAGGTTTGTTTTCTTTTATTCTAGGTAGTCCTTCACCTCCATGTGTTTGTATAACCAATCTGTTGCTCTGCTTTGTTTATTTTTCAGTGAGGTTTACCATTTCAGATCAAGTTTTTTTTTTAATTTTTCATCGTTGTTTTATATTTTTTGTTTGTATTTTTTGGCTATGTAATACATACATTCTGCTCTCATATGCTCATTTCTCCTTTGAACACTCATGAATAGTACTTTGTGGTTCCATATCCTCCTCAAATTTCACAGGATGCTTTGTCCCATAAAGTGTTGAATCACTTTCTTTCATTTTGTAGCATATATTCTCTCTCTTAGTCATTGCTGGCAAGATTCTTGCTAGAGTCCTCCTTAATAGGATGATCCTTCACATGAAAGATGGTCATCTATCTTACAGCCAGTGTGGCTTCAGAAAGGGCTGAGAAACAGTTGATTTGGTGTTCGCTGCCCAACAACTCCAGGAGAAATGCCAGGAGCAGAACAGAAGTCTGTATGCAACATTTGTAGATTTGGCCAAAGCCTTTGATACTGTTAGTCTTGAGGGCTTATGGAAAATTATGTCAAAATTTGGTTGCCCAGAGAACTTCATCAGTATTGTACATCCGTTTCATAATGGTATGTTTGTCTGGTTCTGGATAGTGGACAATGCTCTCGTGCCTTCCCAGTCACCAGTGGAGTGAAGCAGGGTTGTGTGTGTGCTCCCATGCTTTTTAGCATTATGTTTTCCACCAAGCTGTCAAATGCTTTCAATGAGAATGAATACAGCATCAAAGTTAACTACTGTACTGATAGTGAAAGGCTACAATCCAAGAACAAAGTGGAGGGAGTGATGCTGCATGATTTTCTGTTTGCAGATGATTCTGTTTGCAGATGATTTGCACTCAGTGCAGCCTCTGAAGCTGAGATACAGCAAAGTATGGATCAATTCTCTGCTGCCTGTAGTAATTTTGATCTAACAATTAATACCAAGAAACACAGGGGCTCCATCAATCACCTTCACCCCTTCCATATGTGGGACCACTGCTTACAACAAATGGACAAGTTTTGAATGCTGTGGATAAGTTCACTTACCTTGCTAGTATACTTTACAAGGATGCACACATTGATAATGAGGTTGATGCATGCACTGCCAGAACTAGGTCAGTGTTTGGGAGGTTCCGAAGGAAAATATGAGAGAAAAGAGGTATTAGACAGACTACCAAAAACAAGGTCTACAGAGCCCTTGTGCTGACCTCATTGTTGTATGCCTGTGAAACATGGACAGTCTACCAGTGCCATACCAGGAAACTGAATTACTTCCATTTCAACTATCTTAGGAAGACTGTGAAGATTATCTGGCCAGATAAGGTACCAGACACTGAGGTCCTTACTCTAACTAAACTGCAAAGCATTCAAACTCTGCTTCAGAGAGCACAACTCCGATGGACTGGCCACATTGTTCATATACAAAATATACAAAATGCCAAAAAGACTCTTTTATGGAGAACTCACATGGGACAGACAATCACATAGTGGTTAGAAGAGGCAATACAGGGACACTCTCAAGGTCTCTCTCAAAAACTTTGGAAGTGATTGTATGACATGGGAGACCTGTCACAGGGCCTTTCAGCATGGCGTGTCCACATCAGAAAGAGTGTTGTCCTCTATGAGTAAAGCAGAATTGAAACTGCTCAAAGAAAATGTAGGATGCACAAATTTGGAGTATTCACCCCAAATATTCACACACACTATCTGTGCCCATTCTGTGGTAGAACATTCCAAGCTCTATTGATCTGATAAGCTACAGGTGGACATAGTAAATTTGATTTCTTCATGGCGATATCATTTTGGTCTTTTTTGAGAAGGGATAGTAATTAATTCATTCATAGATGCCTCAACTCATTTACTAGATTTGGATGTTATATCTCCTCTTGGCAGTATTTTTTTCTTGTTTACTTACCTGTTAATGCTCAAAATCTTTAATATTTTTCATTACTGAAATCTTTGGTATTTTCAGTACCAACCCCTCAATTAACTTATCAATCACTTCTTGACTTCCTCCTTTCAGATTGTGTTTTCTTTGAAAATGAATTTTGAAATATTTCAGTCTCCTCTCTCACTAGGCATTTCACAGATCACAGGTCTGTACCCCAACTGAGTTTTGGGAGCTCTGAACTGGCCCAGCTAGATACTGTGCTCTTCCTCTCACAGACTTAGTACAATACTTCACAAATGCCCCCACACATACACATTTGCTTTGCTTTTCATTTGACCACTAATCAGTATCTTTTTCAAAATCAAATTTATTCCTGATTTATTTTTAATAGTCATTCAAAAAATTCTGTGTTCTGTTATCTTTCTCCTTCTCATTCCTCCCCCCCAATTAAAGAAGAATGAAATGTGAAATCATTTAAACATGTGAAATCATGCAAAACATATTTCCATATTAGCCATATTGCAAAGTAAACAAGGGAAATTTTAAAAATGAAAAAAATATTTTTCAATCTGCACTCAGACATTATCAGTTCTCTCCCTGGAGATGGATAGAATTTTTAATCATGAGTCCTCCAGAATTATCTTGGATCATTTTATTGATCATAATTCTTAAATCAGTCATAGTTGATCAACATACAATATTGCTGTTACTCTACACAGTGATCTTCTCTCTTCTCTTCAGTTTGTATCAGTTCATATAAGTCTTCCTTGTTTTCTTTGTTTTTGAAACCATCTTATTCATAATTTCTTACATCATAAAAGTATTCTATCACAGTCATATGCTACAAGTTTTTCAGCTGTTCTCCAGTTGATGAGCATCACCATAATTTCCAGTTCTTTGCTACCACAATAAAAGCTGCTATAAATATCTCTTTGCATCTAGATCTTGTACTGGTATTGCTGAGTCAAAGGGCATGCATATTTTTAGAGCACTTTGGGCATAGTTCTAAATTGATTTTTGGAATCCTTGCACCAGTTCACAGCTCCACCAACAGGGCATTAGTGTTCCAATTTTTCCACATCCCCTCCAACATAGATAATTTATTTTTTTAAATTTACATTAGCCAATCTGATAGGTTTGAGGTAATCCTTAGAATTGTTTTAATTGTCATTTCTCAAATCGATAGTGATTTAGAGCATTTTATTATGAATGTAAATAACTGATTTTTTCTGAAAACTTCTTGCATATCCTTTGACCATTTATTGACTGAAGAATGACTCAATTTCATAAATGAGACATTTACCTATACATTTGAGAAATTAGACCTTAATCAGAAGCGCATTATATTTTTTTTGCCCTTTCCCATTTTCCATTACCCTTCTAATCCTGACTACATTGGTTTTATTTGTGTTTTGTTTTAATTTAATGAAATCAAAATTATTTCTCTTACTTCCTGTGATCCACTTTATCTCTTGCTTTGTTGTAATTTTTTCCTTATCAATAAATTTGGCAGGTAAAATTTTCCATACTCCCCTAATTTGTGTCAGATATCACCCCTTACATCTAAATCATGTATCCATTTTGATTTTATCTTAGTTTTCATTGTGAGATATTGGTAATTAAACTGTTTCTAGTTTTCCCAGAAATTTTTGTCAAATCCTGAGTTCTTATGCTCAAATTTTGTATTAAATGACACTAGATTACAGTGGCCATTTATCTCCTTTATTGTGCCCCTACTCTCTTCTGTGGATTCATTACTTTATTTTATAGTCAGTACCAGATTGTTTTGTTGATTATGCATTATAATATAGTTTTAAATTTGGTATTACTAGCCCACATTTTTTCTTTTCTATTGATTCTTTCTTTTTTTCATTTATTTTCATCTGTTTCCTTGATATCCTTGCCTTTTTGTTTTTCCATAAGGATTTGGTTATTATTTTCTCTAAGTCTTTAAAATATTTTAGTTGTTTGATATGGCATGGAATAAGTACATTAATTTAGAAAGAAATGTCATTTTTATAGCATTGTCTCAGCCTTCACTTCAATGATTAATATTTCTCCATTTGTATAGGTCAGACATTATTTGTCTAAAAAGTGTTTTGTAATTAAATTTGTCTTGACAGGTAGATTCCTGTGTATTATATTTTGTTTGAGGTTATTTTCTTTTTCTTGTTTTATTTGTCTATTTTATTTTTTTTAGTAAATAGTATTTTATTTTTTTCCGTTTACATGTAGAGATAGTTTATACATTCATTTTTATAAGTTTTTGAGTGTGAAATTTTTTCTCCCTCCATCTCTCCCAAACATCCTTGCCAACATGGCAAGCAATAGGTCATACAAGTGCGATCATGTAAACATATTTCCACATTAGTCATATTGTGAAAGAAGAAACATAACAAAAGGAAAAAGTCACCAAAAAAAATATAACAAAACAGTAAAAATAGTATCCTTTACTCTGTATTCAAACTCCATGGCTCTTTCTCTGGATGTGGACAGAATTTTCCATTATTATATTGCTGAGAAGGGCTAATCATCACACAATGTTGCTGTTACAATGTACAATATTCTCCTGGTTGGGCTAACTTCCCTTAGAATCAGTTCATGTAAGTTTTTTTTCAGTTTTTTATCAAAGGGTAGATTGCTATAGTAATTTACTACAGTATCTTATGTACCTAACCTATTCCACTGATCCACCACTCTACTTATTGGCCAGTACCAAATAGTTTTGATTATTGCTGGTCTATAATACAGTTTTAGATCTGGTATGGCTAAGCTCTCTTCCTTTGTATTTTTTTCATTAATTCCCTTGATATTCTTAAACTTTTATTGCTCCAGATAAATTTTGTTATTTTTTCTAGATATATAAAATATTTTTTTGTAGTTAGATTGGTATGGCACTGAAGAAGTAAGTTAATTTAGATAGAATTGTCATTTTTATTATGTTAACTTGCCCTACCCATGAACAACTTATATTTTTCCAATTATTTAAATTGAGCTTTAATTATGTGAAAAATATTTTTTAATGGTTTATATAGTCCCTGGGTTTGTCTTGTTAGGTATACTCCCAAATATTGTGTATTATCTATTGTTATTTTAAATTGAATTGATGGGTATTCCCTCAATTTCCTGTTGTTAGTTGCACAAAAAGAGTTTCTATAAATATTTTTGTACATATGGGTCATTTTCCCATTTTTATAATCTCTTTGGGATACAAGTCTAGAAGCAGTTTTGCTGGGTCTAAGCATATGCACATTTTTATAGCCTTTTGGGCATAGTTCCAAATTACTCTCCAGGATATTTGGATCAGCTTACAGATCCACCAATAATGAATTAGTGTTCCAACTTTCCCACATCTTCTCCAACATTTATCATTTTCCTGTTTTGTCATGTTAACCAATCTGATAGGTGTGATGTGTTACCTCAGATTTGTTTTGATTTGCATCTCTCTAGTCAATGGTTATTTAGAGCATTTTCCATATGACTATAGATAGCTTTAATTTCTTTCTCTGAAAACTACTTGCTCATATCCTTTGACCACTTATCAATTGGGGAATGACTTGTATTCTTGTAAATTTGGCTTAGTTCTCTACATATTTTAGAACTGAGGTTTTTATTGGAGACATTAATTGCAAAAAAATTTTTTTTCCAGTTTTCTGCTTCTCTCCTATTCTTGGTTACATTGGCTTTGTGCAAAAACTTTTGAATTTAATATAACCAAAATTATCCATTTTGAATTTCATAACATTCTCTACCACTTTTTTCATCAAAATAAATGTCAGATTTTCTATACACCTCTGACATTTTCCTCAGGAATGCTTGGAAATTGTCTATTTCAGTAAATATTCATATATTCCCAGAAAGAGTACACTCAGTTTTGCTGGGTAAGGTATTCTTCATTGTAATCCTTGCTCTTTTACCTTCCAGAATATGTAATTATAAGTCCTCCATTTCTTTAAAATAGAAGCTAAATTTTGTGTAATCCTGACTTTGGTTCCATTACATTTGAACTGTTTCTTTCTGGTTGTTTACAATAGTATCTCCTTGACCTCTGAAATTTATCTATATTTTCCTGAGAGTATTCATTTGGGGATCTCCTCTCTCAGGAGGTTATTCGTGGATTCTTTCAATTTGTATTTTACTCTCTGTTCCCAGGATATCAGGGACATCTTCCTTAAAATTTCTTGAAATATGAAGTCTAGGATCTTTTGCTGATGATGTCTTTCAGGTAATCAAATAATTCTCAAATTCTCTCTCCTCAATCTCTTTTCCAAATTAGTTACTTTTTGTCTGATGAGATATTTCTTTTTCCCCCTTTTTTATTCTTTTGGTGTTATTTTTTTATTCCTTTGTGTCTCATGGAGTCATTCTCATGGAGTTGAAGTCATTACCTTCAACTTGCCCATTTGTACTTTTTTAAGGAATTACTTTTTTCAATACTCATTTGTTCACTTCTGCTTTTTAAGCAGTTCTTTAGTTCAGTGATTTTTTTGGATCTCTTTTTTCCATGTTACTAATTCTGCTTTTTAAATAGTTCTCTTCAGTGAATTTTTGTTCCTCTTTTACTATTTCATCAATTCTCTTTTTTAAGTTGTTATTTTCTTCAGTACTTTTCTGCCTCTTTTACTATGCTGTTGATTGTCTTCATAATTTTCTTGCATCACTCTCCTTTCTCTTCTGGATTTTTCCTCTATCTCTATTATTTGAATTTTATAATCCTCTTTTAGCTATTACAGGAATCCTTTTTGGACTTCTATCCAATTCGCTTTTTTCTTTGACACTTTGCTTGTAGCTGTTTTGAGCTTGTTGTCTTCTTTTGACTTTATGACTTCATCTTCCTTGTCACCATAATATATTTTTATGGTTAGATTCTCTTTTCATTGTTTGCTTATTTCCCCCAGTTATTTCTGTAGTGCTAACTTTATATTAAAGGTGGCCTTTTTCCTGAGGCAGCTGGAACTGCTGTGCCAAAATTTGGGGGTTTTGTATTGATATTCCCAGAGCTAGCTTTGAGGGTCTGTAAGTTTTCAGTGCTTTGGAGGTGGTATTATCTGAGGAGATGTGTTATCACTGTTCTCTTGGCCTACTTTCTGGTCTTTACCAAGACATGGCCCCTCTTCCCCTGAATGCGCAAGTAGTAGTGTATTTCTTTGACCTGAAACTATGACCAGGCCCACTTCTTTTCTACAGAAACAAAACCTAGTGCTCCTCTCTACCTTGTAATTGAGACCAGGGCACCTGATCCCTCATGTGTGATCACAAGTAACTCTTCTCCACCTTGGAACTGCATCCAGGGCCCCTGCTCTCCAGCAGTCACAAGGTCTCCTCTTGACCATGGAAATGGGATCTCATCTCCTATTTTCCTACAACTTGATGTGTTGTGCTCTTCTTTGCCTTGGAATTGTGACAAGGGCCCCTACTGCCCTGTGGACACACACATGCACATGCTCTTCTTCACTCAGGAACTGCAAATGGAACTGTATACAGGCAATAGAACAGGGTCCTGAAATCAATGCCAGCAGAGGGTCCTCTGTAATTTCTTTTTGACCAGTTGTTCTTCCTCTTACTATCTCTGAGTCAAGAGTACCCAGATCTGTTGCTGCCATTGTTGTAGCTGTCCCAAGGCCCACTGTTAATGCTGTCACTGCATGTGCTCAGGGATGGCCCCACACCCATGTCACAGACCTCTCTTACCTCCTCAGTTGTCTTGGATTGGGAAAATGCTTTCTGTGACTTTTTCTTGACTTTATTACTCTAGAACTTAATTTGAGGCCTTATTTTAGAGTTTGTTTGGAGGGGAATGCTGAGAGAGTTTGCCTCAGTTATCGTATATTTTCTGCCATCTTGCCTCTCCTGTCTCTTCAGACCAGTTTCAACAGTTGCTTCTGTTGGCTTGGACCTGAAAATCATTTTCTAATTGTACCTTTGTTAAACCACTCAGGCTCCAGTATCTTACTTTTCATTCATTCATTCATTTGTTCATTCAAAATTCTATCCATGTACTCATTCATCTCGTGATTCATCTAATTATACATCATCCATTCAACAAATACTCATTATGTCTTTTCATATACAGGCATAGTGCTTTTCAAAATATCAAGATAAATAGAAGTAATTATTGTCTTCTCTGAGCTTAGAACTAAGAATGCTATTAAAAATGTAAACAAATAGCTATAATACAGCTATGTAACATGATAAATGCCTAAGACATATTAACTAAATTTTATGAGAATCAATGGGAAGGAGAAACCCCCATCAAATTATGGGACTAATTTGAGTCAGGGAAAGTAAGATGAAGGAGATAGCACTTTCTCTCATTCTTTGAGTAAGTGAATAGATATCAGATTGGAGGTGGAAAAAGGTGCAAGGAATAACAAAGTAACTAAAACAGCATGA